>NW_026459206.1:0-62892 GCF_021730395.1 Mercenaria mercenaria | reverse complement strand
GTTTTTTTTTTCCGTCATTACGCTGAAAAAGTAAAAAACGTCGTCCGAGTATTTGTCTTTGCTAACATCAGGTTGTTTTGTTTTGAATCAAAGTTTAGTAGATCTATCACCATAATCTTTAAATTTCAAAGACTTATTTCGAAATACACTTTCGATACATTATCAATTACTTTTATTGATAGGCATTGTTCAGAGGCCCAGCTTTCACTAATGCTTGATAAGTAAACACATAATGTATATATTGTAGGATATATTTTCAATTTTAAACACTTTCTGTAGACTTTTTGGCAGTATGACTCTTTTTAAGATGGTTGTAAGCATTCGCGGATACAAAAGTATAGACACATAGGGACTCATATGTACGATACATCTTGAGACTATAAATAAAGTAGAAATTATGAAACTTCTCTTGAAAGCTCTAATTAGATAACAAGTAATGAAACAGAAAAAAGATTAATAGATCTATTAAACGATTTTAAGTAACATTGAAAAAACCCGTTCTTTTTTATATCACATCATATCGAAATTAATCTCAATAGAAGCTAAAGAAATCTATACATGAGGAAACGAGTCTCAAACTCAAAAATCCCCCAAAAACTGTTCGTACAGGAACAATAGGCATATTCATGAATCTGCTTGCCTTCATATCATTTTTGCCGTATTAGCATTTTCCGAAGAAATATGTTTTCACAGAAAAACCTACCATTTTATTTTCAGTCAAGTAAAGTGGTCCGCAGGCCTTCTTGGAACAGAAATAAATAGCGGTGAATGGCACAACAATGTAAAAGAAAGCAATCCTGCATTATTTTATAAAACAACGGGGTTTTCTTGCCGTATTACCTTCCAAGAATTTGCCGAATTTCAGGGTTGGAACCGACCTTTGTAAAAACTGCTTAGAATTCCAGGAAAACTTTGTCTTATGTTTATAGCCCACTATCTTGACTTGAGCCTCGTGAAGTATTATTCAAATCGGCGAAAAAAAGAAAAACTTACGGTGTTTTTAAGTTCTGAATCGGCGGATTTGTTTATAAATTTTCTTGCCGTAATACCGAAAACGACGTCACGAACCACGTGTATGTACACACTGTATTATGTGATGGCGCGTTCGTGCGTCTGTCTGTCCGTCAGTCATAATTCGTGTCCGGAGCATAACTTTATAACCATTAAAGGTATTAGCTTTAAACTTGGCATATAGGTAGATGTCGATGAGACGATGTACAGAGCACTTGAACCAGCTCTGCAGGTCAAAAAATCAAGGTCACAAATTGAGCTAAACGGTCAAAACTGTCCATCATATTTGATGTCCGGAGCATAAAAAAAATAAATAGCCATGCCAGATATTGACTTCAAACTTGACATGTAGGTACATGGTGATGAGACTATGTACAGAGCACATAAACCGGGTCTGTAGGCCAAAGGTCAATCTCATTACAACCCCTCCCCCACCAAACACACACAAAAAGCATTTATTTCTTGCCTTTTAGTATTATTCACCACCGCTGCACACACACAAACCCCGCTCCACCGACCCCATCCCTTCAAAAAAAATCTTCAGATTTTGCTTTTCTTTAAATTTTGCTTCCGTCCTCCTCTGATACAACCCATCAGACGTATATTGCCTTTTGTTACTTATGAGGTCCATTGTAGTAATTCTTACAGTATGTAGGTCACTGGCTTTTGAACAAAAAATTAATACAGTGTAATTTTCTTTAAAATAACATACATCATTAAAACTGAAAAAGTAGACACTCCATAGGTCGCCTGACAAGACAAGAATGAAAATGTTGCAGGCTCTGTTTGATTGTAGTAACGGTTATGGGGATCATTTTTGCTTTCAAGGTAGAGCGATAGTGTGTATACCGATTTTTCTTACAGATATAGAAAAAAAGATGAAAACAAAGAAATATTTGTGTGTACAAAATGGGGATGTGACGTCTGAAAAAGCGGTAAATTTTACACATCTTACATTTATCACAAAATAAACGTGAGTTTGCAAAATATTTAACCAATTATTTTACATTATCACAGACTTCAGTTACTAAGTAATATTAGAAGAAATCAACAAAACACTTTTGACGTCATTTTGCCTGTTACTTAGAGAAAAAATTGCTTTAATGTATTTACTAGTGCCTTATTTTGGTGTCATAGAGATGTATTTTATCGAATGAACCATATGCAAACTTCAGGAACACAAAACAGCTTTTTCTCCGAATCTTTTAAGCAAAGGATAACTTGTCCATGGCTTAATACATCGGTGATGAAAATTTCACATTAGAAATGACACAATTATATCTTTTAAAGGTACTGTAGAAATATCATAAGCCCATTTGTTACAGTTCAGCCCAACGGAGACCGTTTCGACATTACAGCAGTCTAATGTCGAATTCCGATGTGGAGTCCTGTGATCGGATGCTGGAAAAGAACGTTGAATTGTCACCAAATTCGGTAATCATTCTTATTACTTTGTTTTCATTGTGTTTCATGACAAGGTCTACCTCTAAGCTTGAATGTGTCTTATAAAATTCGATTTGATGTGTCTTGGAAAAGATATGTTTCAAAAACTAGATGATTTAGTTAAATATACGGCTAACAAACTGAATGTGTACTGGTTTTTTAGCTCACCTGTCACGAAGTGACAAGGTGAGCTATTGTGATCGCTTGATGTCCGTCGTGCGTAGTGCGTCGTGCGTAGTCCGTCGTCCGTCGTGCGTAGTGCGTAGTGCGTCGTGCGTCAACAATTTCTATAAAAAAATCTTCTTCTTCAAAACCACTGGGCAGAATTACACCAAACTTCACAAGAATGATTCTTGAGTGGCCCCTTTCATAATTATTCAAAGAATGAATTCCAGTAAAACTCTAGTTGCCATGGCAACCGAAAGGAAAAACTTTAAAAATCTTCTTGTCCAAACCACAGGGCCTAGGGCTTTGATATCTGGTATGTAGCATCATCTAGTGATCCTCTACCAAATTGTTCAAATTATATCCCTAGGTCAAATATGGACCCGCCCCCGGGGGTCACATGGTTTATGAAGACATATAGGGAAAACTTGAAAATCTTCTTGTACAAACCACATGGCCTAGGGCTTTGATATTAAGTATGTAGCATCATCTAGTGGTCCTCTACCAAGATTGTTTAAATTATACCCCTAGGGTCAAATATGGTCCCGCGCCCGGGGATCACGTGGTTTATATAGACTTATATATAGGGAAAACTTTGAAAATCTTCTTGTATACAACCACATGGCCTAGGGCTTTGATATTTGGTATGTAGCATCATCTAATAGTCTTCTACCAAGATTGTTCAAATTATCCCCCTAGGGTTAAATGTGGCCCCGCCCCGGTGTCCCAAGTTTTACATAGACGTATATAGGAAAAAAAATTTAAAAATCTTCTTGTCTGAAACCACAACAGTTAGACCTTTGATATTTGGTTTGTAGCATTGTCTTATGGTCCTCAACCAAAATTGTTCAAATTGTTCCCCTTGGTGAAAAGACGCCCTGCCCTGGGGGTCCCAAGTTTTATATAGACTTATATAGGTAAAAGCTTTAAAATCTTCTTGTCTGAACCATACGCACCTAGGCTTTTGATGTTTGGTATGATGCATTGTCCTAGTAGTCCTCTACCAAAATTTTTCAAATTATGCCCCTTGGGTTAAAAGGGCCCCGCCCTGGGGTCACTTAGTTATTATCTGAGTTATTGGAAAAATACTTAAAAATCATCTGATCCTATTTCCAAGACTGTTTAATTATAAATTACCTGATGATCCCAAGTAATGTTGTTACGACTCAGGGGTGTTGCGAGTGGGTAGGCTATGCGTACTGTAGAACTCTTGGTAAGCTTTACTCAAGTAGCCGAAAGGGCAAATAGGGTATAGCCAGGTTGATTCAGTGTACCGTTAAAACTAACTAAACCAGAGAGACATAATAAGACTCAGGTTAACAGTTAATGAAATTTATTAATGTTTGATATATCATACTCCAGAAAATACAGGTGAAGTCATCATTAAACAAGCACATCTAACTGATAACAAATGTAGTCACAAATTCTTCTTGATAATAAATGTATTCATATATTGATGGTTTAAATTCTGCCAGTATAAGTGCAAACTTTCAATAGATTAAGACTGTTCCGGCTTTCCATAGTTTACAGGTAGCGAAGCGAGTTTCAATGAACTTTAAAAATGTTTTACAAATCAATACTGAGCACTATTTACAGGTACAAAATGCAAGATTTAATATACAATCTCTTTTAGATTAATCTATTTATGACTGATCTGGCGTTCCATAACTTGTAAATATTAATGCAGATTCAAAGACACTGTTCAGCAACAGAAATTCCTTCTATAAAAAATATAGTCTCTTATATTCTCAGTACTTTAGACAAATTCATTAATTGCCTTTACTTTAAATAAGGCATGAATATGTAAAATACATCTGTGTAGATAAAACTTTTAGAAATGTTACTAAATGAGGTATCAAAAGGGCTTTATAGACCAATGGCTTTTAATTAATATAAATTCTGATTGCAGAGCAACTTTCTTACATCTATGTTCAGCATAGTGTTCATTTTAATGAAAATCTATTGAAACAAGCCAAACGTGGCTTTAGGTCTGAAGGCTTGAGCTGAAGTGATTGCAGATGGCCAAAATCGGGCCCTTTTATAGTTTTCCAGAGAAAGTGACCCAAAAAGTCACCAAAACAGTCAAAATGGGTTACTTTGGGTAAATTGACCAAATGGTTAGTGACCGACGGGTCACAGTGACCGAACGGTCACAGTGACCTAAAACGTTAAATTCTATGCTGAATACTGCCGTATCATAAAAATGGCGATTTTATGAAATGTTTACATGAAAATAACATCAAAATATGCACCATTGGGTTAAATGTAACATGTTCAAGAGATTTAAACATCTTTGTAGATGACAACGATAATTCATGCTGCTTAATAACAGACTGAGGTAAATAATCCAATAATGCAATGCGAAAGATGCATATCCTGTCAGGAAATGAGACAATTTCAGTGAGTTATCTGGAAAATAGTTGATTTATACAAAACTCAGATTGAACAAAAGGATGACACTTATCTTTAACAAACAATTAAGTACTGTAGATTAATTGTGCAAAGTCTATAAGGGATTCACATGTAGGAAAATGTTACAAAATCTGGATTAAATGTGCACCAGCCGAAACGGATGTCTCTCGGTAAATGTAAACAGAGTTCGGATAAGATTAAAACGAACATGGAGGTGTATAATATAGTTTGGTCTGTCATATTATGTAGATCAACACATATGTGTACAATTCTGTGTTTCGTTACTGTCAGCTTGCGAGGGAATGTCTCTAAAACAGTTCAAATCACAGCCAAGATCGATGACTTCATGTTTTTATAAAACATGAAAATGGTAAGTCCCCATTGTTCGAGTCGTTACAATATGATGTCACTTGACTGTGACCTTGACCTACTGACCTACTTTCTTGTTTTTTAAGATACAGCCTTAAAATTTTGATGACAAAACAGTTTTGCACACAAATCGTAAAACTGAATTTCATTTACCATGAGTGTGACCTACTGACTTTCTTAATATTTTATCATCAGTTTGACATTTGAAACATGTAGCTCATATTACTCAGGTGAGCGATCCAGGGTCATCATGACCCTCTTGTTTTATATAATATTTAAACATGGTCCGGATCTGTATTTTTATCAATGATTGCTACTGTGGCATCAATGCAGGATCGTTTTAGGTCACTGTATTGAATCAGAAAATATGCCAGGTAAAGACAAGAAATCCTGGATAGTTTTTGTGGTAGTAATTTTGTATCGAAGGGTAAACTTCTCTGGATCTTTTATATCGTCACAGTAGGAGGACTTTGACATTTCCCACGATTTTGTTTAATCTGGGTTTATTTGTAGTTAATGAGATCTAACAAAAGAGACTAGAAGACGAAGACAATACAAACAAGACAAAGAAATCAAAACTTTCTTCGAAACCAGGTAATTTTCCTTCAGCGAACAGCATCAAATAAATAAATGCACGATATACTTGTAATGGCGTAAAATTTTATGTAAATACATATTCGATTTTTTTGGTATACTTGTTAAATAATATTAAACGTTAGCTTCTATTCGGCCTAAAAATCTTTGTTTCCGGTAACATGCTCATAAAAATTAGGGTGTGTAGGTCGGAATTTTGTTTTTAATTCTTCTTTATTAAGTGAGACTTTTCGGACATTATTTTTGTTCAAAAATAAATATAATAAAGGGGTTTTGCCTTTAGAGCATCAGTAAATTGATTTCTAACATCATTGACCATGTTTAAAGCATAAAAAGTGCAATTTTGCAACTTTTTGTTTTTTTTTTATTATTATTATTCCACAGTTTATAAAGAACTCTTTTCATGCACATGTACACGTTCAAAGTGCTTTACAGAATAAATTGCAACCAATACAAACAAGTACGCATACAAAATAATGCATTCCACATTAACAAAAATCATTGAATGTAAAACATATAGATAAAACAAGATACACCTACATACATTGTTTAAAAGTATTTAAGTGACCCTAGGATAAAATACTGTTCTACGCTTGTTTTATGAAGAAGGAAAATAAAAAAAACATCAATGTATCGATCAGTTAACGAAATATTGTACAAAGATGTGGGTTTTTAGCAGGCTTTTGAAAGCAGCTAGCGTCTGAGCTTCCCTGATCTTGACGGGAATGGAGTTCCAAAGCTTTGGAGCAGTGAACAAAAACTGCGATTGCAATACATCATGGTTTTAGTTTTTGGCATAACCAGTGACAGCGTGTCTTGTGATCTTAGGTTTCTGACCGGTTTATACACTTCTATCATATCCCTAATATAGGCAGGGGGCTGATTGTGTAAAGCCTTAAAGGTGTGTGTCAGAACTGTACTGCATCCTGTATTTCACTGGCAACAAATGGAGCTCCTTCAGAACCGGTGTTATATGATTGCGACGGGGCGTCTTAGTGATGGCGCGAGCTGCCATGTTCTGGACATGTTGCAACTTGTTAAGTGTGCTGTTTGGAAAAATTTGAAAAACAAAATTCTCCAAGGCCATAAAAACATTTAGGGTCGGGCCAAAAAATTAGGGTAGGTCGGGATACCGGAAACAAACAATTTTTACGCCTAAGCATGAAGTTGTTAAGTCATCTTTTCAGCGAAAGCATCTTTGGACATTAGTTAAAAACACAGTTATAAAAAATATTTTCGTTATAGCAATGAGTTTGCTACAGTCTTCGACTATGTGGCTACGACTAAGGTATTGTAACGTCCCTGAATTTCAGACATATTTCAGATATAAATGAAAATGTGGTGCTAAAGTAAGTGGTCCTATTTTAAAGATTACCTCGTTCAGCAGTATTAAAGACGTTGGGTAAATAATTTCTCAGATATATTTTAAGCAGATGAGAACCCGATTGGAATAAAGGAATACAGTATTAAACTCACAAAAAAAAAACTGGCCAGTCCTCGGGAGTGCGTTGGGACAAGTTCTCAAATAGATAATGGAATGGACAGCAACTATGGCACAGTCGTCAAGATAGAATGTTGATGCAATGGTCTGTCTCTAACCCTTGTCAGGCTACACTTGGACATTTAATGAAAGCGAAAGATAATTGTCATCGGTTGAAATTGATAGAACCAAAATTCAACCTGTTGAGACGGGAAATTATCAATAGATCGTCACACAATGATAGTTATTAGTGTGTATATAAATACATATGTGATTGTTTAAAGAACTTGTTTTCAAATGAAGAAGCATAAAAGAATGATTTTGTTGAGGAACAGCTGAATAGTAGTGATGTTGGTTTAGTATGTTGATCTACTTAATTAATTTCACGATCAAAGAAGTTATTACTACTATTTCTTCCCTTAAAAGTGGCAAAAGTGTTGGAATACATCAACTTATTCTTGAAATATTTATTAAATGTAAAACCATTTTAGTACCTTTGTTATGTAAACTGTTCAATCATATTGTAATACAGGCGCGTATCCCGAATCTTCGTGCAAGGGTGTCATTGTACCTGTGCCCAAAAAGTGTGATCCAAATGATGTGAATAATTATAGGGGCATCACTATCACTAGTATATTTACAATTATGTTTTGTTAGACATGCGATTGCGCAATAGGCCGAAAGTAATGAAATGTTGAACGATATTTTCAATTTGGTTTCAGAAAAGACAAAAGTACTATTGATTGCATATTTGTTTTAAGTTCGATTATCAGTAAAATAATAAAACATGCAAAGAAAAGGGTGTATGCATCCTTTATAGATTTCAGATAGTGCTTTGATTTATTGTATAGAAATGGAATGTGGCTTAAATTAATAGAGTCAGGTGTGATTTTAAAAGTAATTAGAAGTTTGATTAGTATGTATAGTAGTGTGAAATCTTGTGTTAGAGCAAATAGCTCCTTGTCACTCTCACCGTATTGATTTTTTTCGTACATTACGTGAACGAAAACTTGCAGACTGATTATATTGATAAACATACATTAGAAGACATACAGTTATTTTTACAGCATGATTATTGTACAAAATGGGGTATTGTTGTGAATGTGGATAAAACGATTGCTATGGTTTATAAATAGAAATAGAAATGGAAATTTTGAAGGACATTATAACAATATATTACTTAAAGTTGTTAAGACGTTCACTTATCTTGGTGTAACATTAACGTGTCCAATCAAGCATTAAAGGCACTTTATGAATTCTTTATTTGATGTAATTGCTTTTGAATGTCAAAGAAAAGAAAATATTTGAGAGGACGATTTTACCGATCCTTACATATGGACCAGAGGTATGGGGTGTTTCATAAAGCACCTACATTGAAATAGTTCATTTAAAAATTTTGAAACAAGTTCTTGGTGTACGTCAAAAGACTACAACATCTGCAGTTTTGGGAGGATTTTGGAAGATTCCCATTATCAGTAATATGACAAAGTCCGTAGTACGTGTAGGGAAAAATGGCGAAAATATTCAACGTATTTCATGGCCGTTTAGCCGAAATAAAATAAAACGGAACGGTCAAAGTTCTTGATTTTTAAATATATTCTTCTTTAATCATTTCTGAACAGGAAAATAAAATAAAATAGGGGGTCTTCAGGGCAGATTTTTTGTAAATCTACTTTTTATTTGTTTTGGTAATGTAATATTGTGACGTTGATACGTCATTTGGGGTTTGTTAACGTCACACAAACGTTTTGTTCATTATGTCCTTTAAAGATACATTTTGTATATACAGGATGATGAAAGTACACAAAAATGAAATATTTTTACTAAATAGATTCACATTTTTTACAGTTTAAGTAATTTACAATCTAAGTATATCATCTAGAAATATACTTCAATGTCAGTTCAACAATTTCCTTAAAGACGCTAATTATTTTGTTTATATTATTATGTAAAAGTCATTTAAAAATGATGACCACGGACACCCTTGCCGTTTCTGTCAGAGTATTAAAATTTCAGCCTGTCTCAAATTCTATTAGACTACCTGTCTGCAAGAATAAAGTCTACATTCACATGGATTTCTGAATACTGGCGTCGTAATTAGCATTGCGTGAAACCAATACGCATGTGCTAAATAGTTTTACCCATTTTTGAAACAGTTTTAGAGCTAACTTAATGCATGAAGACTTCACTGTAATCGATTAATGGCACATTTTTAAGCCGTGGATCTCCAACGCAACGATCACAGTAATTCATTAAGGAATATATCCAGTCGGGGGTTTTGCTTGTAAACTTCACTATATTCATTTTAATTATGATACATTTGTGATCCATGATATGCAAAACTGTGAAAATAAAATCAACAGAAAAACCTGACAATGCGCTTCAAAACGCATAAATGTAAAATCCCCATTGATGCTTGCATATCGTAACTTCTGTTCACTTTGCGCTCAATGTCACTGACATTCTTTATACGATGTTGCTCATTGCAGTCTGTCATAGCTGGTGCGGTCTTCTGCGCATGTCCTGAACTGATTATCAATCGGAGCGCACGGCAAAAATACGCAATTTATTTTACGACAGCATGCATTTAGTGTATAAATAGTATAATATACTGACAAAAGGTTAGGGTTAGTATTAGAATGGTCACAAAGTATATACATTAAAGATAATTTTCATTCAAATTGCTTGAACCCGGTATATACCGGGGTCTATAATTTATACAGGCGTTCCAGGTCTGCAGTGAGTTGCAGTCCTAAATATCCGAATTTTATTCGCATCTGCGTCAAAATGCACTTTTACACTAAATAACAGTCAAATTTTTTTGTTTTCAGCATTCTGGCGAAAACATTCAAAGTACATGCAAATGGTGGTTTTATTTATTTCTTAGTTTTTATCCGTCTTTTAAAATTTTTGAACACCAAAATAAATGCACGAGATGAAATCATAGTGGTTACTTTTTGATATTACATTCAGCACTGGAATACCATACTTCGATTTTGGAATAAAACCTTCGTCAAATAAGAATGATCCCAATTTGCCGCCAAAATTCTATAATCGAAACTTTTTGTATGTACAACAGTGAACCATGTAAAAATGCGTTTCCTTGAAAACATCTGACAGAAACAGCGGGTCTGAACAATAAACGCATGCCTCTAAACCTTTCGCAAGAGCAGCCTCAGTTAAACCACCCTTCTTCTATATTTCCATCCTAAAATATCGTCTGCGTCGACTGTATCTGTTTTATATTATTTCTGAATGTTTTGAAGCGAAATGAGTAAGAGTTTTATTTTTGTTCTGTCATTTTGAAGCAAGTTTTCCCTCAATACGGTTTGCATTGTGCATTCACGTTGACGTTATCAATTTAATGCACAAAGCGGCACCAAAATGAGCTTTATTCAAGTAACGGTTTCAAGTTCACAGACTGAAGTACATTTTTACCGTAAGAGGCATTATCTCATTTATCAATCATCTGCTTAAGATTCCATGATTTTATTTATGAAAAATATTTTTTCTATATAGGTTTAAAAAGCATTAAATATAATACACAATTAGAATTATAATGAAAATCAAAACCTCTAAATAAAGTTACATATCATAACCAAAAAGAAACATACTGATGTTTTAGCCACCCTTCAAAATGTTCTTTTTCGTTAAAAATGTATTTCATTTTTGTCTGGAGAACAGTTCAACACATTTCGTATACTGTATCTTCGTTGTTAGCTAGTCACTTGAAATATTGAAATACAATAAGGAATGTCGTTCAGTTTCGCACTTAAACATTTCATACAAAAGGTAAAAAAGAGCCGCGTCATGAGAAAACCAACATAATGGTTTTGCATCCGCGCAGTCTGGTCAGGATCCATGCTGTTCGCTAACAGTTTCTCTAATTGCAATAAGCTTTGAAAGCGAACAGCATGGAGTCTTGACAAGACTGCGCGGATGCGCAGACTCGTCTGGTTCCATGCTGGTCGCAAAGCCACTGTGACGGTTTTCACATGGCGCGGCTAAATGTAAATTTTCAAATCACTCTTTTTTCCATTTTTTGTCGGGGAATAATTAAAGAAACCTATGTTTGAAAATAAAGAATTTTGACAGCTCCGTTTTAATTCATAGCGGATAAACTGATAAGATTTTTTCTACACCCCCACCCGTCCCCAACACTTTACTAACCCTTAAATACGGAGCCAGATACGCGTTTTATGCAAGATTAAACATTTTCATAAAAATTCAACCACTTTCTACCCTATTCAGTAGTTATAGTACATGTTTTTAGCGCGACATATTCACATTTTGTGCCAAACTTGGCGAACATGAACATGTTAAAAAATTCACCGAAACTGTGGGCAAGTAGCTTTAACTGACTCTGATATATATTACTAGATAATATACTTTGACTGCAAAATACGCAACAATCATGTGAATATATTCAAATAAAAATAATTCTAAAGATTTTTGTGAACTCTGAAGGTCCTGTTTATATCAATGAAAGACATAATGAAATCAGCGTTTGCACGACGTTAACGCCGTCATTGTGTATCATACCCTCACCAAATTTACATTACCAAAACAAATAAAAAGTAAATTTGCAAAAATCTGCCGTGAATACCCCTATTTTTATTTTATTTTCTTGTTCAGAAATGAAATAAAGAAGATATATTAAAAATCAAGAACTTTGACCGTTCCGTTTTATTTTATTTCGGCTAAACGGCCATGAATACGTTGAATATTTTCGCTATTTTTCCCCACCCCTACTACGGATACCTCTTTATCTAAGCATTTTCTAAATGAAATAATTTACAAAACGCAACATGTAAACAAAAACATTGAATTTAGCTATATTCCTGAGTTTGAAAAAATTGTAATAACATTAATTTTAATGAGATTATTACAGTAATATGGCGATTTCCCTTGAAAAAATACATATGCCGCCAGGTGGCGCTCTTCAAAGGAAATATGGACTCGGAACGATTTTCTTTTTTCTCCAAATGAAAGACAGGAGATGTTAGTACATACAGACCTAATATCATCTCATACTTCGAAATTTTCGTAGGAACCCCGCGAACACCTTAAACGGTAATGGCGATGACAATAATCATCAATTGCATATAGATATTTATCCTTAGAGAGTGAGACGTGTATATTTTCTGGCGTTGTCCATACTTCCGTTCGTCTGTATGTGTTCGTCCGTCCATCCAGAGTAGTATTTTTGCTATGATCTGACATAATTAAAGAGCCGACTTTGTAACTTAAGCTTAAAATTCAAGCCGCATATTATTGTTATTTTTTCATGTTTTAACAGAGAAAGACCATTTAAGAAATTTGGAAAATACGTTGTTTGAAAAAAAATCTGATAAATGATTTTAAGAAATTTGGAAATGGAAATTAATTATAACTGAGAAACAGCATCTTTATCATTTAATGAATATGTAAGTATTATCAAATAGTGCAGAGTCAATGAAGATTCTATATCCCTCTATCAGCTGCAAAATGTCCATGTTTGCTTTAAATTGTAGCAGGATACATAGTCAAGCGTGATACGAGAACATGTTTCGAGTCTTAGTATGTTGCATAAGTGCAACTGTTTTACGTATGTAGTCAAAGACATGGCCGGGTTCGAATAATGAATGATATTTTGTATATTTAAGGTGCAGCTGATTCATCTTGTTCTGAACCAAGATATTTGGACATGAAATATCAAATTTTAAGAAAACTATTCCTTATTATAAAATAAGCACTTATTTATGTCACATACTTGTATGTTTTTTAAATCAAATGTCTTTGAAATAATCTTCAAAATATTTATTTTCTATATCATTACCCTTCACTGATATTTTCTATAAGCTCCAGCAATATGAAATACTTACAATGAACCGGAATGACGTAAGTGGCAGGTTCTAGTCATTGAGAATGCCTGGAATAATGAGAAAAGGTAATACATTTTAGTAAAGTAAAACGTGTAACTTATTTAGTGAAAATACCGGATTATTGTCCTCTTTCCGTGTGCATTTTGTTCTTCTTGAAAACTATCCCAGGTGCAGTCAACGGCTTTACCTAGCACTCTAGGGTAAGTATTGTTAAGGGTACACATCGATCAGTTTAAAACATACAACTCCTGTTTTTCAAACAAGGATAATTTTGCCACTGCACGTGAAATTGCACGATTCAGAATGTTCTTTCTTCGAATTCTTTCTCGTAAATAATAATGTTTATCGAACAAGGCGTCTTTTAAGAGGATCATCTCGGATTTCAAGCAAAATATTTCAATATGTATATGTATTTCTTTGGCATTTAAACAGTACGCCATAGGCCAAATATGTGTGATACAACAATATTTTTGTCCCTGGGGTGAAAAATGACGGTAACCCTGTTTGTTTAATTACAACTTTACGCTATATCCGGTGTACGTTTCCCCACCGTGAGATGTGTACATGCTAATAACCGTAACACGCCCGTTGATTTTCAGACCATTTTGATGACTATACATGGCAGATTTCTGGGTAGCTATCGCGATACTTGAAAATATTATTTTGATAAAATGAAGTTCTCTGAAAAGATTATCTCAGCAGTCGAAAGTTTCCAAGAATTATATCATTGCGATAATTTATTATTTTGCGTAAGTGCCGACAGCTGCCATTTATAAGCTAATACTATCTTGATACTTTCATAATTACATTGATATTTTTCTGAAAAGTCTATCCCAATAGCGTAAATAAAAGTCATATCCAGAAAACACAATTTATTGCGATAGTGTTCAGGAAATGATTATATACAATTATTGGAAAATGTATAATAGTATCGTAATACCTAACTATCTCGTGGCAGTTTCTAGCATAAACGCGAAATTTGCTCAAAAATTTTTCAGGAAATGAAGAAGCATCTAGAAAAAATCATTTTCAGAAAAAAATGCATAAAGGGGGGAGTCCAAGTTAGGTGTCTGCGCAAAATGTTTTTTGATTTTATCTATACTTTGTGGTAATATACCTACATGTATTAAGTTTCATTAACAAGTGTTACTGTTACCAGTTTTTGACTTACTTTTATAGATATTCACATTTAAATTGGGTGTGGTAATCTGAAAAAGTGACCAGCCAGGAACACAATTTCTGTTATTTTTTTTAAAAATGGTTCTAACTTTTTACCTGAAACTTTCTATGATAAAATAACTAAGCAATGGACATTCACACAACATGTTGCATTTTAAATTATACTGAATACCTTTTTCTTAGCACAGAGCCACAAAGTGGTCTAATCAAATTTACTGATTTTCAATGGACGAACTTCACCCAAAAGCTAAAACATTTTTCATTAGTTGTGATATTAAGGTGTTATTTTTCAGCAGATATTGTAAACTAAATAAACATAAAAATGACAGTATATCAGTATACTCTGAGTAATATTGGAAGAGTGGTACACTCTAAAACTGGGTAAAAGTGGGTGGGGTAAATAAATATTCAAAGCAACACACAAAAATTGTGCAGTTGTTACGAAAATGGCCTCAGATTGTCTATTACTATCTTAATTGTGCCCCCCATGAGTGGTGGGGGCATATAGATTTACTCTTGTCCGTGCGCCGTCCGTGCATCCGTCCGTCCGTCTGTGCGTCCGTCCGAAGTTCGTGACGCGCCTAGCTCAAAAGTATTTGATATAAATTGATGAGACCTTGCAAGAGTCTTTATCATGATATGAACTTGCACACCTTCTATTTTTCGTCTGGCCCTGCCCCCTAATTTTAGAGTTACTGCCCTGAAAAAAGTAAAAAAGCACATTTTCACCTGTGACACACCTAGCTCAAAAAGTATTTGATATAAATTGATGAAAACTTGCATGAGTCTTTATAATGATATGAACTTGCACACCTCCTATTTTCCTATTTTCCCTCTGGCTCCGCCCCTATTTCTAGAGTTATGGCCCCTGAAATAGTAAAAATGCACATTTTCACCTTGTGACACGCTAGCTCAAAAGTACTTAATATATAGATTCCATGAAGCCTTGCATTAGTCTTAGTCATGATATGAACTTGCGCATCTCCTATTTTTAATCTAGCTCCGCGCCCTATTTCTAGAGTTATGGCCCCTGAAATAGTCAAAAATGCACATTTTCACCTTCTGACCCGCCTAGCTCAAAAAGTATTTGATATAAATTAATATGAGTGTTTATCATGATATGAACTTGCGCACCTACTATTTTTTTACCTGGCTCTGCCCACTATTTCCAGAGTTATGACCCCCGAAATAGTAAAAAATGCACATTTTTACCTAATTATGTGCCTTACTCAGAAGTATTCTCGGTGCCTTACTCAGAAGTATTTAAATGTAAATTCATTAAACCTTGCTTGAGTCTTTATCATAATGTGACCTTTGCACACATGGCATTCTTCTTGAGAATTTTAGCATTCAATACAGAGTTATGGCCCTTAAAATAGCCAAATAGCGGATTTATTGTTTTTTGATGCTCATAGCTCAAAAAGTATATGGTATAGAATAATGAATCCTTTTCATATTTTTTTAGGCTATACCCCATTAAGACTGCAAACATTTGAATTTCCGCTTATTTATGACAAATGTACCAGTCGGGGGGGGGGGGGGGGGGGGGGGTGAGGGGTGCACACCCTGTGTCCTACAGACACATTCTAGTTTTATTAAATACAGACTTGGGGTTGATAAATTTTAACAAAATAAATTTCTCTTTGATAAGACTTTATACATGTGTGCCATGGAAAAGTCATGCAGAAAATTTAATGTTAATTTGAACAATAGCTTTCCTCAAAATATACTGCCTCAGGCAACTTTTTGTTAAATACTTTGAGCTTTCAGGGTTAATTTGATTTGTCTACATGTCATGTTCAAGGTCCATGCTTTTTCCATGACACAATGTATAAAGTGGGAAATTTTTTGTTAAAATTTATCAATCAATGCTGTTTTTTAATAAAATTAAGATAGTAATAGCCAATCTGAGGCCATTACTTAACAACTGCACAATTTTTAATTATTAGTGTTGCTTTTGAATATTTATTTACCCCACCCACTTTTTCCCAGTGTACCACTCTTCCAATATTAATCAGAGTGTACTGATATACTGTCATTTTAATGTTTATTTAGTTTTTCAATATCTGCTGAAATATCACCTTAATATCTCAACTAATGAAAAATGTTTTAGTTTTTTGGTAAAGTTCGTCCATAGAAAATCAGTAAATTTGATTAGACCACTTTGTGGCTCTGTAATGAACAAAGTATTCAGTACAATTTAAAATGCAACATGTTGTGTGAATGTCCATTGCTTATTTATTTTATCATGAAGTTTCAGGAAAAAAGTTTGAACCATTTTTAAAAAAAATAACAGAAATTGTGTTCCTGGCTGGTCACATGTCAGATTACCACACCCAATTTAAATGTGAATATCTATAAAAGTGAGTCAAAACTGGAAAACAGTAACACTTGTTAATGAACTTAATACATGTAGGTATATTACCACAAAGTATAAATAAAAATAAAAAAACATTTTGCGAAGAAACCTAACTGGGACCCCGCTCCTTTCCTAAAATAGTATTGTGATATCTACTTAGCTATATCGTGGCAGAAATATGCCACCATACTATTTTCGAAATTTACGATTGCTCGGGGGTAATAAATAGAAATAGAAATAAGAAATAAAGTAATTTTATTGAAATTGGCAGTCGAATAAATAGAAATAGAAAATAAGAAATAAAGTGACTTTATTGAGATTGACAGTCTTATAACATCTAGTTTCAGAGAATCCGCTATTTTTTATAGTACCGTTAGGAGTACGTGAAACTAGTGACAAGTTGTTACAAGTTTTATAATTATAACGTTTCTGAAACCTTTAGTCTAACTGTCTTAATCACAACGACTAACTATTCTATTAATGCCATTTATCATCTAATGCTTATTACGAAAATTGATACTAAGTTTTTAAAAAAAGGGTAAGGTTCAACAATTTCCCGCTAAAACAAGTTAGGACAGAGAGATACAACGATGTTTTTGTAGCAAGAAATTTTATTTGAATCAACATTTTAACAACAATGAAATATAACATGAAACAAACGTTTTGCGTTCTGTTCAGTAAAATACCTAGACTTAAACCCATTATTAACATGAAAAGACTTGAAACCAGCTATAGGCAAAGATAAATAGATAGCTTCACTGTCTTAGTCACAATTATGGCAAATTAATGTTATTGAAACAAGTACCTTGATCTTCAATTTTGTATCCGGCTCAATGGACTTTGGATCTCACGAGGTGCTTGTGCCATGTGTGATCCGGTCTGGCAAATCTTTCGAGAGTCGAGTGCAACATTGCAGATCAAGATTACAGTAATCTGTAATTAGTTGTAGATGTAGATCGGAATATCCGGTTCGAGGGTAGCTTGTTTTGGCGATAACGAGGCTTTGTCGTGTTACCGCAAAACAGTTACCCAAGAGCCAGACATTACCCTCTGCATCCACAACCAGTGGAAGATTATTTTCCTTGCACACCGTATTTTATTAATAATTGTATGAATAACGCCAAACAAATCTTTCCTCGTAGCACTCTTTCTTATGACAGCGTATTTAGACAAAGTGTCCGTAAACAGAAATGACGTCAGGAAGTTTCTATGACGCACAACAACAAAGTTTTATCGTTTGTATCGTAACGTTTCTTTTTTGTTGTTTTTTTTTCCGTTAAACTAACTTAATTTGAATCGATAAATTATTTTAAACTATAAAGAATGGAGAGCAACAGTTAATGTATCTGATTTTTTTTATCGCATTTTGCATAAACATATATGATCAGTGCACAATCGATAGTTGTCATAAACAGCACGAGATTCGGCTGGCATGGAGGGAGGGGGTGTCAGATGGGTTTTGCCGGTATGGGTAAAATCACAGGAAAGACCAGCCCGGTGTAAAAAAAACTGCTTTAATGGCCTTTTATTATATACATATTACCTATTTCTACCGTTGTATCACCATATGGACAATAATTCTATACAAATAGGGCTAAAAACTTTTATACTTTGAATGTCAGAACTAAAAACAGTCGTCCATCAGTGAATATTTTTCCGTATCTGATGGGTTTTACATTCGTTAGTGAAATACAGATCGGCGTGAATGGTGGCAGTACAGCAGTAGAAGCAGTTAACTGCTGGTACTGCCAGCAGTTACCAGCAGTTAACTGCTGTAACTGCGTGTCGCAGTTAACTACCAGCAGTTACAGCAATTGATCGTGTGCACTAACACCGCTTAACTACTGCACTGCCGGGAGTCACAAGAGTTAAAATGAATGAATGAGTTGGGTTTTACGCGAATCGACACAAAAAGGTCATATATCGCCGAGAAATGTTAAATGGATTACGTTAATTGCAAAGCATAAACAATTGAAGTAAAAGCGTAAATACATAAATAGTGTAAAAAACCAAATTCAAACATTAAAAAGTATAAAAGCGGTGAATAAAAATCAAATAAGGTTCAGATTTTATGATATATACCTATTTCTTTCAAAAACTGCAAAATTTTGTCGGCTGAAATTTGCTCGTACAGCTCTTTTAGAGATTCAACATTATAGTATGAGTGCGCTGTGGATCGAAGTCAATACAGTCGATTAAAATATGTTTAATAGTAAGTGGTGTTTGACATGGTATACATTCAGGTTGATCTTCATTGTTTAGAAAATACGAATGAGTCAACCGAGTATGACCTATTCGACAACGAGAAAGAACAACTTCCTCCCTGCGAACAGATCTATTTCCTTGGTGCCATTCACCTAAAGTAGGTTTAATTTCACGAAGTTTATTGAACGAAGCATTGTTCCATGAGGACTGCCATTTAGTTAAAATGTATTTGTTGTATTTGACCTAAAATCAGTATATCGTAATTTCAATTTAGATTGATTTAATGAAAGTGATTTCTTTGCTGCTAGTATCAGCATCTTCATTTCCATAAATACCAACATGACCAGGAATCCAACAGAATATGATGGACTTTTTAAAAGATAGTTCATGAACCCTAAGAAGAATGTTTTGAATGAGAGGATTTTCTGTATTACGGTTGTGTATTGATTGTAATACAGAAAGTGAGTCGGAAAAGATGATAAACTTTTCTTCATTATATTCTGAAATAAAATTAAGGGCCAAATCAATTGCTTTTGCTTCTGCTGAACAAATTGAAGCGTTATTTGGTAAACGTAATTTTGATTGATGCAGATGGCTAACGGCGGCACATCCAACTTTTGAATCATCTTTTGAACCATCTGTATAAATAGGAAAATGATCTTTGTAAGCGACTTGATTTCGTTATATTTGGACTTGAATATTTCAGGGTTTGTTTCAGCCTTTTTCAATGCGGTTTTCATATCAAAAAGAACTGTTGGAGAATAAGAATCCATGGTGGTGTATTCAGAACTAAATTATCTTTTACATCATCAAATTCAAAATCTGTTTCCTTCATAGAATTATCAATGCGAAATCCAAAAGGTTTAATTTGTTTTGGTTTTCTGTCATTACGAATCGTGGTATTGGGTTTAAATATGATTTTATGGAGCAGGGTTGGATTTGTTGGCAGCTACCCTCAGAGCATATTGCAATGACAGTTTTTCATGTCTCGTATAAAGGGAGGGTTCGTTTGCTTCAACATACAAGCTTTCAACAGGCGATGTTCTAAATGCGCCAAGAGCAATACGAAGACCTTGATTATGAATAGTATCCAGCATCTGTAAATACGATTTTCTGGCTGAACCATAAACAACACAACCGTAATCTAGCTTGGATCGAATCAAAGCTCTATACAGTCTTAACAAAACCTTGCGATCTGCTCCCCAATCAGTATTTGAAATTACCTTTAAAAGATTCAACGATTTCAAACATTTGGCTTTCAGGTATTTTATGTGTGGTATAAAAGAAAGCTTTTTATCAAAAATAACACCAAGAAATTTTGCTTCGTCAACAACGGGTATTTTTGTACCATTTTGAAACAGCTCAGGGTCACAATGTTGTTTCCGTAACTGACAAAAGTGGACACACTGAGTTTTTGATTGGGAAATTTAAAACCATTTTCCATGGCCCAAGTTTGAACTTTGTTCAAACACTGCTGTAATTGGCGTTCAATCGTTACGCATATTTTTTGAACGATATACTTATTAGAAAGTCATCAACATATAATGAACAATCTATCCTGGTGACAAACATTTCACAATATTATTAATGTTGATGCTAAAAAGTGTGACAGATAAAAATAGAACCTTGCGGAACTCCTGTTCTTGCTCAAAAGAGTCAGAAAGGGTTAGAACCAACACGTACTTTAAATTGCGATCTGATAAAAATTGCGATATAAATGTTGGAAGACGACCTTTAAAACCTAAGTCGTTAAGATCTTCCATATTACCATATTTCCATGTAGTGTTATAGGCTTTTTCTAAATCGAAAAGACAGACACTAAATGCTCTTTTTTACAAATGCATCACGAATAAAATTTTCCAGTCGAACAAGATGATCAGTTGTGCTGCGCTGCTTGCGAAAACGCTTTGAAAGTTTGCAATTAGGCCTTGAGATTCAAGATACCAAACTAGTCTAGAATTGATCATACGTTCTAGCGTTTTACATAAACAAACTGGTAAGTGCAATCGGTCTATAATTACTGGGGGTTAGTGCTATCTTTCCCGGGTTTTGGTATTGGAATAACTATAGCTTCTCTCAAGGAATCTGGAAAAATGCCAGTTTTCCATGTAATATTATAAATTTTCAAGTAGGAGGTCTAATGATTCTTGTGGTAAATGTTTTAAAAGTTGATAATGAATTTGGTCCGGACCAGCTGCGGTTATCGTGACATTTATCTAAAGCGTCAAGCAATTCTGTGAGTGAAAAAGATTTATTACAATCTTCATCATTATTTGAATCAAAATTTAAAGGTTGCTTTCTTTAGTCGATTTTATGTTTTGAAACCTTTTATCTTAATTGTTTGATGAAGAGTTTTTTGAAAAAGTTTCACCAAGTGTATTGGCAATGTCCTCCTTGCTAGATGCAATAGACTGGTCTGGACTTTGTAAGATGGGAAACATTTGAAGATTTTCCTTTTCCACTTATTTTGCGAATCATTTCCCAGACTTTTTTAACCGATGACCTAGAATTAAGTTTTGAAACGTATGAATGCCATGATTTTTTTCTTTGCTTGTTTTATAGTTCTGCGAGCTTTTGCTCTCAGAATCCTAACTGATTGTAAGTTTTCTTTCGTCGGCCGTATATTGAACTTTTTAATGGCCGCTCTACGTTTTCGAACAGCAGTCTTACGATCATCATTATACCAAGGCTTATTTTTATGTTTACCAATTCTTGAAGTTTTAGGACTGGATTTGTCAGCAATATCGGACAGAAGAACTGAAAAACAATCAATAGGATCATAAAAATTAGTAAAATTCTCCAAAGTCAAATCATTTTTACATAGCGTTTCAAATTGCTTCCAATCAACTTTATTAAATTTGAAATATGAAGGGTGGTCTGATGACAGATTAGAAGTATTTGAAATAATAATTGGAAATTGGTCACTACCATGCAAATCATCCAGTACTTTCCATTCAAAATCAAGAAAGATGTTCGGTTGACAAATTGTCAAATCAAGCGAAGAAAAGTTACCTGTTGCAGGATGAAGTTAAGTTTTGGATTTATCATTTAAAAACAGAGGGCATTTCTTTCAATAAAAGTTTCAATAATTTGACCTCTAGTGTTGCTGTCAGAACAGCCCCAGAATTCATGATGACCATTAAAATCTCCCATAAGCAAAAATGGTTGTGGTAATTGTTTTATAAGATCATCAAGTTCTTCAAGATTTAGTTTATATTTGGGAGGTATGTAAATCGAACAGATAGTAATCGGTCGATGTAATGTTACGTTTATTGCAACTGATTGGATACTTGTATTTAGAAACAATTTGTCTGTGCGGACATGCATTATTAATAATAATAGATGTACCACCAGAAGCTCTATCAGTGTTAGTGTTTATGAAGTTATACACTGAATAATATTTGAAAGCTATTTTGTCCGTTTCCTTTAAAAATGTTTCACTAAGGCACATAAGTGAAGGATTATATTTTGATAAGAGAAGGAGAATTTCATTATAATTTGCTTTAAGTCCACGGCAATTCCACTGGATAATTTTACTTTCCATTTACAATGGCAAACAAAAATTAAACGACTGGAAAATTAAATTATTAGTGTTGCATTGACTCAGAAGGGAACCTTTTGATTTTCCCCTCCTTTGTGCTGGTTAAACTGGGCGGGGCAGATAATGGCGGATCGTCATCATCTTCCCTGTTAACGGTTCATATCATGAGGGAACCGGTTATGGGTTTGTATGGGATCATTTGATCCCTTTCCAAACCCATCAGTTCTCAAGTCAATTTTTTGTTTGGATGTTTGACACACCCCACGTTGATAAGTGTTTGATGAAACGTTTTGTCGTGACGACGGCGTACCTGAATACTTAGGAACATTTTGTATAGCTGGTGGCAGTGTTGGTTTAGCAGCTGCCCTTTGAAGTTGAGATGCCTCTGAAGGTTTTGCTGGTACTTTAGGCTTTTCATTTGGTACAGAAGTTTGAGTTGGATTTTGTTGAGCAGTCACTGAATCTGTTTGAGTACAGGCATCAATGCACTGTGTTGATTTGCTAGAGACAGATTTAGTTATTGATGAATAAGTTTGTGCGAGTGTTGGAGACGTAAATTTGGCATTGGCAATTTGTCTTGCTTCTGGAAATCCAATGCCCTGTGTGAATTTGACATGAAGAACCTCCTTTTCGATTTTCCATGTCTTGCAATCACGAGACTTGGCTGAATGTGGCTCGTTGCAGTTCACACAACGCAATGGACGACTACAAGTGTCGTGGTCATGAGAATGTCCATCCTGTCCGCATTTTGGGCAAGTGTAATCGCCTTTGCAATTCTTCTCATTGTGCCCAAACTTAAAGCAATAATAGCATTGAAGAGGATTAGGAATATATGTTGTAACTTTTGTGATGAGGTATCCAACTTTTACGACTGAAGGAAGAAACGGAGTGCCAAATGTAAGAAGAATAGTATTTGTGTGAATTTCTTTTCCTAATCGCTTGATTTTTATACGTCTAGCAGCAGTGACATGTTGATCTGAAAGGCCTTGCACAATCTCCGTCTCCGAAACCCCTGCAAGGTCAGGACAACGAATGACCCCTTGAGGTGTTCAAAGTACGGTGTGCAATGCACTTACATGGCCGGTTTGTAAAATGAAGTTAAGGAAAGTAAATTTCGTTGAATGTGAGGCTTTCTCAACTTCAACAAGCAGATCACCTGTTCGCAGATTTTTGACTGATTTCGGTTACACAGCAATACCTTCGAAGGTTTCTTCAATTATAAATGGCGAAAGGCTTGACATTTTGATGTTTCGTCTGTTTACTGGATCAAAAGAAATCGCGGAAATGCCATGTTGGAAGTGTATGGTCGGTGAGGATTCTCACCTTCCGTGCCGTCAGAATCTGTTTCGGTATGCGGTCGTTTTTTATTTTGGTTTTCCATATTAAATGTTTAAAATTCGTCACTCGCAGCCCCCACCCGCCGCGGAGTCCAACAAGGGAACATGAAAACAGAGCGGATATCCAGCTCATACATGTTAGGGATACTGTAGTGATATACTCGATCAGGTATTTTTCAATCTTGTTCATATCACCAGTTGAACGCAGAAAAGCAAACATGGGATTCAAGGGATTGTTACTCTACCCACCCGATTGGCCCTAAGCCACCGCCTTCTAGGAAACATAGATTGAAGTACATATGAAAATATATTGTTAAATACATTTGTGTGAACGTAATATGAATTTTATTTAGCGCAGTAAAATGTGACAATACAGCAGAGTAAAGACAGGTTTTGTGTAACGTATTTTGTTCCAAAGTTGTGTTTGTGAAAATATAAAAATTATCACATAAAGATGCAGTTTGAAATAAGCGATAGAAAATGTAAACGTAAAGGTGAGATTTCCTAGGGCTTGGCATGACTAGCCGATTGATCGTATCGGGCCAATACGACCGCCAGAACGTCTACACCGAATTAGAGGCCAAAGATGTGTATTGGCACCCACATCCCGGGAAGAAGATGGGCACATGCAAACAAGTACGCATCATCTCCCCGGGATGCCATGGGGCACCTCAACATCCAGGACCCTCGTACCCTCCTATATACTTCAATCTATGTTTTCTAAAAGACGGTGGCTTAGGGCCAATCGGGTGGGTACAGTAACAATCCCTTGAATCCCCTGATTGCTTTTCTGCAATACAGCTGGTGATATGAATAAGATTGTAAAATACCTGGCCGAGTATATCACTACAGTATCCCTAACATGTATGAGCTGGATATCCGCTTTGTTTACATGTTCCCTTGTTGGACTCCGCGGCGGGTGGGGGCCGCGAGTGATGAATCTTAAACATTTAAACATGGAAAATACAAATAAAAATAAACGACCGCATTCGGAAACAGACTCTGACGGCAGTTAAGAAACTACGTACAGGGGACCTGCTGGTGGAGGTTGACAAAGCATCGCATGCACATAATTTACTAGGCATGACGTCAGTTTTTAACCACCCATGTAAGTGTATCCCACACCGTTCTCTGAACTCCTCAAGGGGGATCATTCGTTGTCCTGATCTTGCAGGTGTATCGGTGACGGAAATTGTGCGAGAACTTGCTGCGCAACATGTCACTGCTTCTAGACGCATCAAAATAAAGAAACTAGGCAAAGAAATCCAAACGAACACTAATTCATTCTAACATTTGGCGTTCTATTCTTCCTTCTGTTATCAACATTGGTTATTTTCGTACAAAAGTTTCCACTTACATTCCAAATTCTCTTCAATGTTTGGCCACAATGAAAACAACTGTAAAGCTGATCAGATATCCATTGCGTTGTGTGAATTGCGGCGAGCCCTATTCAGCCAAGTCTCGAGACTGCAAGACATGGAAGATCGAAAAGGAAGTTCTCCATGTCAAATTCACACAGGGCATTGGATGTCCTGAAGCTAGACAAATTGACAATGCTAAATTCGTATCTCCATCACTGACATCGACATATTCTTCCATAACAAAATCTAACTCAAACAAATCAACTCAATGTATTGATGCGTCTACGCAAACTGATTCCGTGCCTGTTCCAAATCCTCAAAACGAAAAGCCAAAAGTTGCAGAAAAACCTGTTCAGACACCAGTAGTTCAAAATGCAGCTGGTAAACCAAGGTTGCCATCAGCTGTACAAAATGTTCCCAACTGCGCAAATTCGCAATCGTCAAAGCAAAATGTTACATCAAATTCTAATCAACGTGGGGTGAGTCAAACACCCAGACAAAAAATTTGACGTGAAAACTAATGGGTTTGGAAAGGGATCAAATGATCCCATACAAACCCATAACCGGTTCCCTCTTGATATGAACCGGTTGACGGGGGAGGATGATGACGATCCGCCATTTGCTCCGTCCAGTGTAACTAGCACAAAGGAGGGGAAGAGCAAAAGGTTCCCACCCCCTGCGTCAATGCAACACTAATACTTTAAATTTCAAGTCGTTCAATTTTTGTTTGCCATTGTAAATGGAAAGTAAAATTATCCAGTGGAATTGCCGTGGACTTAAAGCAAATTATAATGTAATTCTTCTTTTATCAAAATATAATCCTTCACTTATGTGCCTTAGCGAAACATTTTTAAAGGAAACGGACAAAATAGCTTTCAAAATTTTTTCAGTGTATAACTTCATTAATACTAACACTGATAGAGCTTCTGGTGGTACATCTATTATTATTATTATTAATGCATGTCGCACAGGCAAATTGTTCTAACTACAGGTATTCAGTCAGTTGCAATTAATGTTACATTGCATCGACCAATTACTGTCTGTTCGATTTATATACCTCCCAAAGTTAAACTAAATCTTGAATATCTTTATGATCTTATAAAACAATTACCACAACCATATTTGTCAAATTTTTGAAACTTTTATTGAAAGAAATGCCCTCTGTTTACTAAATGATAAATCCAAAACGTATCTTCATCCTGTAGCAGGTAACCTTTCTTCACTTGATTTGACAATTTGTCAACCGAACATTTGTTTTATTTTGAATGGAAAGAACTGGATGACTTGCATGGCAGTGACCATTTTCAAATTATTATTTCAAATACTTCTAATCTGCCTTCAGACCACCCTACATATTTCAAATTTAATAAAGCTGATTGGAAGCAGTTTCAAACCTTATGTAAAAATGATTTGCCTTTGGAGAATTTTCCAAATTTTATGATCCTATTGAATCCCAGAAAATCGTATTTACAAATGTTGGATACTATCGATAATCAAGGTCTTCGTATTGCTCTTGGCGCATTTAGAACATCGCCTTTTGAAAGCTTGTATGTTGAAGCAAACGAACCCTCCCTTTACACGAGACGTGAAAAACTGTCATTGCAATATGCTCTGAGGGTATCTGCCAACAAATCCAACCCTGCTCATAAAATCATATTTAAACCCAAGTACCACGATTCGTATGACAGAAAACCACAACAAATTAAACCTTTTGGATTTCGCATCAGCAATTCTATGAAGGAAACTGATTTTGAATTTGATGATATAAAAGAAAACCTAGTTCTGAATACACCACCATGGACTCTTAATTCGCCAACAGTTCTTTTTGATATGAAAACCGCATTGAAAAAGGCTGAAACAAACCCTGAAATATTCAAGTCCAAATATAACGAAATCAAGTCGACTTACAAAGATCATTTTCCAATATATACAGATGGTTCAAAAGATGATTCAAAGGTTGGATGTGCCACCGTTAGCCATCTGCGTCAATCAAAATTACGTTTGCCAAATAACGCTACAATTTTTTCAGCAGAAGCAAAAGCTATTGAGTTGGCACTTAATTTTATTTCAGAATATAATGAAGAAAAATTTATCATCTTTTCCGACTCACTTTCTGTATTACAATCAATACACAACCGTAATACAGAAAATCCTCGCATTCAAAATATTCTTCTCAGGGTTCATGAACTATCTTTTAAAAAGTCCATCATATTCTGTTGGATTCCTAGTCATGTTGGAATGAATGAATGAATGAGTTGGGTTTTACGGCGAATCGACACAAAAAGGTCATATATCGCCGAGAAGAAATTAATGGATTACGTTAATTGTAAAGCATATACAAAACTATTAAAGTAAAAGTGTATATACATATATAGTGTAAAAATCAATTGCAAACAATAAAAAGTATAAAAGTTGTGAATAAAAATCGAATAAGGTTCAGACTTTATAATATAAGCCTATTTGTTTCAAAAAGTGTAAAAGTTTTTCGGCAGGAATTTGCTCAAACAACTCTTTCAATGATTCAACATTATAGTATGAATTACGTTGTGGATCGAAGTCTACACAGTCGATTAAACATGTTTAACAGTAAGCGTTGTTTGACATGGTACACATTCAGGTTGATTTTCATTGTTCAAAAGATACGAATGAGTCAACCGAGTATGACCTATTCGACAACGAGAAAGAATAACTTCCTCCCTGCGAACAGATCTGTTTCCTTGGTGCCATTCACCTAAAGTAGGTTTAATTTCATGAAGTTTATTGAAAGAAGGATTGTTCCACGAAGACTGCCATTTAGTTAAAATGTATTTGTTGATATTTGGCCTAAAATCAGTATATCGTAATTTCAATTTAGATTGTTGTAATGAAAGTGATTTCCTTGCTGCAGTATCAGCATCCTCATTTCCATGAATACCAACATGGCTAGGAATCCAACAGAATATGATGTACTTCTTAAATGATAGTTCATGAACACTGTAAAGAATATTTTGAATGAAAGGATTTTCCGTATTTCGGTTGTGAATTGATTGTAATACAGAAAATGAATCAGAAAAGATGATAAACTTTTCTTCATTATATTCTGAAATAAAATTTAGGGCCAAATCAATAGCTTTTCCCTCAGCTGAAAATATTGAAGCGTTATTTGGCAAACGTAATTTGAGTGATATAGGTGGCTAACGGCGGCACATCCAACCTTTGGAATCATCTTTTGACATATGTTATAAATTGGTAAATGATCTTTGTAAGTCGTTTTGATTTCGTTATATTTGGACTAGAAATTTCAGGGTTGTTTTTAGACTTTTTTCAAGGCAGTTTTCATATCAAAAAAGAACTGTTGGAGATTAAGAGTCATGGTGGTGTATTCAGAACTAAATATTTCTTTTATACTATCTAAGTCAAAAATCAGTTTCTTTCATAAGTTATTGTTGAGGCGAAATCCAAAAGGTTTAATTTGTTTTGGTTTTTTCTGTCATACGATCGTGGTACTTGGTTATAATTATGATTTTTATGAGCTGTATTTGATTTATTGGCAGTAACCATCAGAGCATGTTGCAATGCCTTTTGTTCACGCTCGTGTAAAAGGGAGGATTCGTTTGCTTCAACATACAAACTTTTCAATGGGCGATGTTTCTAAATGCGCCAAGAGCAATACGAAGACCTTGTTATGGTTAGTATCACACATTTGTAAATATGACTTCTAGCTGAACCATAAAATACACAACGTAATCTAGCTTGGATCTAATCTAAGCTATTAAAGTCTTAACAAAACCTTGCGATTCTGCTCACAAGCAGTCTTTGAATTTACCTTTAAAAGATTCAATGAGTTCAAAGATTGTTCCCCCATGTAGTATAAAAGACATGAGAATGAATGAGTGCAGTTGGCGTTGTTACAGCGAATTCGACACAAAAAAGGTATATATCCGCCGAGAGAAAAGGTTTAAATGGATTACGTAATTGTCAAAGCAAAATAAAACAATTGAAAAGTAAAAAGCGTAAATAATAAATAGTGTAAAAAATCAAAATGCAAACATTAAAAGTATAAAAGCGGTGATTAATAATCCAATAAGGTTCCATGATTTTTATGATATATACCTATTTCTTTCAAAAACTGCAAAATTTTTGTCGGCTGAAATTTGCTTCGTACAGCTCTTTTAAGATTCACATTGTAGTATGAGTGGCGCTGTGGATCGAAAGCTATACAGTCGATTAAAAGGATTGTTTAAATAGTAGTGGTGTTTGACTTGGTATACATTCAGGTTGATATTCATTGTTCAGCAAATACGAATGGATGTCAACGAGTATGACCTCTCCGACAACGAGAAGAATACTTCCTCCCTGCGAACAGATACATTTCCTTGGGGCCATTCACCTAAAGTAGGTTTTAATTTCACGAAGTTTATTGAACGAAGCATTGTTCCACGTGGGACTGCCATTTAGTTAAAAATGAATTTGTTGATATTTGTACCCTAAAAATCAGTATATGGTAAATTTAATTTAGATTGATTTAATGAAAAGTGAGTTCTTGCTTCAGTATAAGCATCTTCATTTCCATAAATACCAAATGGAATAGGAATCCAACAGGAATATGATGGACTTTATAAAGATTGTTCATGAACCCTGAGAAGAATTGTTTTGAATGAGAGATTTTTCTGTATTACGGTTGTGTATTGATTGTAATACAGAAAGTGAGTCGTGAGAAAAGATGAACTAAGGCTTTTCTTCCATTATATCTGAAATAAAATTAAGGGCCAAATCAATTGCTTTTGCTTTGCTGATGAAATAAAAAAAATTGTAGCGTTATTTGGTAAACGTAATTTTGATTGATGCAGATGGGCGAACGGCGGCACATCCATCCTTGGGAATCATCTTTTGAACATCTGTATATATAGGGAAAATGATCTTTGTAAGCCGATGTGATTTCGTTATATTTGGACTTGAAATATTTAGGGTTTGTTTCAGCCTTTTTCAATGCGGTTTTCATATCAAAAAGATATGTTGAGAATTAAGATCCATGGTGGTTGTATTCAGAATTATTTTCTTGACATCATGAATTCAAAAATCTGTTTCCTTCTAGATGTACTCATGCGAAATCCAAAGGTTTAATTGTTTTAGGTTTTCTGTCATACGAATCGTGGTATTTGGTTTAAATATGTTTTTACGAGCAGGTGGATTTGTTGGCAGCATACCCTCAGTGCATATTGCAATGACAGTTTTTCTCGTCTCGTATAAATGGAGGGTTCGTTTGCTTCAACATACAAAGCTTTCAACAGGCGATGTTCTAAATGCGCCCAAGAGCAATACGAAGACCTGGATTATGGTAGTATCCAGCATCTGTAAATCGAGTTCTGGCTGATCCATAAACAACACAAACCGTTAAATCTAGCTTGGAATCGAATCAATGGTCTATACAGTCTTAACAAAACTTGCGATCTGACTTCCCCAAATCAGTATTTGAAATTACCTTTAAAAGATGTCAACACGTTATTTAAACATTTGGCTTTCAGGTTATTTTATGTGTGGTATAAAAGAAAGCTTTTTATCAAAAATAATCACCATAAATTTTGCTTCGCAACAACGGTGTATTTTTGTACCATTTAGGGACAACAGCTAGGTCACCAATTGTTGTTTCCGTAATTGACAAAAGTGGACACACTAGAGTTTTTGAATGGGAAAATTTTAAAACCTTTTTCCATGGCCAAGTTTGAACTTTGTGCAATCATGCTGTATTTGGCGTTCAATCGTACGCATAATTTGAACGATACAACTTATTAGAAAGTCATTAACATATAATGAAAATCTATCCTGGTGACAAACATTTTCAAATATTCTTAATGTTGATGCTAAAAAGTTTGACAGATAAAATAGAACTTGTTCGGAACTCCCTGTTCTTGCTCAAAAGAGTTCAGAAAGGGTAGAACCAACACGTACTTTAAAATTGCGATCTGATAAAAAATTGCGTGATATAAATGTTGGAAGACGACCTTTTTAACCTTAGTCGTTATGATCATTCATATACCATATTCCATGTGTGTCATAGGCTTTTTTCTAAATCGAAAAATACAGACACGAAAATGCTCTTTTTTAACAAATGCATCACGATAAAATTTTCCAGTCGAACAAGTGGAAATGATCAGTTGTGCTGCGCTGCCTTTGCGAAAAACGCTTTGAAAGTTTGTTAATTAGCCTGAGATTCAAGATACCAACTAGTCTTGAGTTGATTATACGTTCTTGCGTTTTACAATAAAAACAACTGTAAGTGCAATCGGTCTATAATTACTGGGTTAGTGCTACTTCCCGGGTTTTGGTAGGGGAAGAACTTTAGTTCTCTCCAGGCATCTGGAAAAAATGCCAGTTTTTCAAGTAAATATTATAAATTTCAAGTAGGAGGTCTAATGATTCTTGTGGTAAATGTATTTAAAAGTTGATAATGAATTTGGTTCGGACCAGCTGCGGTTTTATCGTTGACATTTAATCTAAAGCGTCAAAGCATTTCTGTGAGTGAAAAAGATTTATTATTTTCTTCATCATTATTTGAATCAAAATTAAAGGTTTGCTTTCTTTAGTCGATTTTATGTTGTAAACCTTTTATCATAATTGTTTGATGAAAGGTTTTTTGAAAGAAGCTTTTACCAGTGTATTGGCAAGGTCCTCCTGGCTAGATGCAATTGACTGGTCATGTCTTTGTAAGATGGGAAAACATTTGAAAGATTTTCCTTTTCACTTATTTGTGCGAATAAGTTCCAGACTTTTTTAACCGATGATAGAATTAAGTTTTGAAACGTATGATGCCATGATTTTTTCTTTGCTTGTTTTTTTAGTTCTGCGGCTTGTGCTCTCAGAATCCTAAACTGTTTATGTAAGTTTTCTTTCGTTCGCCGTATATTGAACTTTTTAATGCCGCTCTACGTTTTCGATCTGCAGTCTTACAATATCATTATACCAAGGCTTATTTTTATGTTTACTTGTTCTTGAAGTATTAGGAATGGGGACCTGTCAGCATTTATCGGACTGAAGAACTGAAATACGATCATGAGGCATCATAAAAATTAGTTTAAAATTCTCCAAAGTCAAATAATTTTTACATAGCGTTTCAAAATTGCTTCCTATCAGCTTTATAAATGTGAAATATGAGGGTGGTCTGATGGAGAGATTAGAAGTATTTGAAATAATATTGAAAAGGTCCTACCATGCAAATTCCCTCAGGACTTCTCTTCAAAATCAAGAATAGTTGTTCGGTTGGACAAATTGTCAATCATGCGAAGAAAAGTTACCTGTTGCAGGATGAATGAAGATAGACCATTTAGTGATTGATCATTTAATATACAGAGGGCATTTTTTCATTAAAAGTTTCATTATTTGACTCTAGTGTTGCTGTCAGAACAGCCCCAGAATTCATGTTGACCATGAAAATCTCCATAAGCCAAAAAAGGTTGTGGTAATTGTTTTATAAGATCATCATGTTTCTTCAAGATTTAGTTTATATTTGGGGAGGTATGTAACTCGAACAGATAGTATTCGGTCGATGTAATGTTACGTTTATGTGCAACTGATTGGATACTTGTATTTCTAGTACAATTTGTTCTGTGCGGAATGCATTATTATTATATAGATGTACCACCAGACGCCTATCAGAGGTAGTGTTTATGAAGTTATGACACTGAATAATTTTGAAAGTATTTTGTCCGGTTCCTTTTAGAATGTTTCACTAAGGCACATAAGTGTAAGGATTTATTTTGATAAGAGAAGGAGAATTTCATTTTAATTAGCTTTAAGTCCACGCATTCCACTGGATAATTTTACTTAACATTTACAATGGCAAATAAAAATTTAATCGACTGGAAAATTAAATTATTAGTGTTTTGCATTGAATCAGGAGGGGAACCTTTGATTGTCCCCTCCTTTGTGCTGGTTAATTGGGGCGGGGCAGATAATGGCGGCGGATTCGTCATCATCTTCCCTGATAACCGGTTCATATCATTGAGGGAACCGGTTTATGGGTTTGTATGGGATCATTTTGCTCCCTTTCCAAACCATCAGTTCTTCAAGTCAATTTTTTGTTTGGGTGTTTGAAATCACCCCACGTTTGATTAGTGTTTGATGAAACGTTTTTTTGTCGTTGACGGAACGACGGCGTACCCTGAAATACTTAGGAACATTTTGTATAAGCTGGTGGCAGTGTGTTGGTTTAGCAAGCTGCCCTTTGAAGTTGAGATGCTCTGAAGGTTTTGCTGTACTTTAGGCTTTTCATTTGGTACAGAGTTGAGTTGGATTTTGTTGAGCAGTCACTGAATTCTGTTTGAGTTCAGCATCAATGCACTTGTGTTGATTTGGCTAGTAGACAGATTTAGTTAAGTTATGAATAAGTTTGTACGTGTGTTGGGACGTAAATTTGGGCATTGGCAATTTGTCTTGCTTCTGGAAATCCAATGCACTGGGTTGAATTTGACATGAAGAACATCCTTTTCGATTTTTCAATGTTCTTGCAATCACGAGACTTGGCTGAATGTGGCTCGTTGCAGTTCACACAACGCAATGGACGACTACAAGTGGTCGTGGTCATGAGAATGGTCCTTCCTGTCCGCATTTTTTTTTTTTGGGGCAAGTGTAATGCCTTTGGCAGTTTTTTTCATTGTGCCCAAACTTAAAGCATTAATAGCATTGAAGAGGATACGGGATTATTGACGTTTGTAACTTTTGTGATGAGGTATCCAACTTTTACGAGATCGATGAAGGAAGAAACGGAGTGCCAAATGTAAGAATAATAGTATTTGTGTGAATTTTTTTCCTAATCTCGCTGTGATTTCTTATACGTCTAGCAGCAGTAGAGTGACTGTTGATCTGAAAGGACTTGACAATTCCCGTCTCCGTAACCCCTGCAAGATCAGGACAACGTATGACCCCTTGAGGTGATTCAAAGTACGGTGTGCAATGCACTTACATGGCCGGTTGTAAAAATGAAGGTTACGGAAAGTAAATTTCGGGATGTGAGGCTTTCTCAACTTCAACAAAAGCAGATCACCAGTTTCGCAGTTTCTTTTGACTGATTTCGGTACACCAGCAATGCCTTCGATGGTTTTTTCAATTTATAAAGGGCGAAAAGGTCTTGACATTATTGAATGTTTTCGTCTGTTTACTGGATCAAAGAAATCGCGGAATGCCATGTAGGAAGTGTATGGTCGGTTGAGGATTCTCACCTTCCGTGCCGTAGATTCTGTATCGGTATGCGGTCGTTTTTTATTTTGGTTTTTCCATATTAAAATGGTTTCAAATTTCGTCACTCGCAGCCCCCACCCGCCGCGGAGTCCAACAGGGAAATGAAAACAGAGCGGGATATCCAGCTCAAATATTAGGGATACTGTAGTGATATACTCGGCAAGGTTATTTTTCAATCTTGTTCATATCACCAGTTGAATGAGAAAAGCATAACATGGGATTCATGGGATTGTTACTCTACCAACCGATTGGGCCTAAGCCAACGCTTTCTAGGGATAACATAGATTGAAGTACATATGAAAAAATATATTGTTAAAATACCATTTGTGTGAACGTAAGATGAGTTTATTGAGCGCAGTAAATTGTGCAATACAGCAGAGTAAAGACCGGTTTTGTGTAACGTTATTTTGTTCAAAGTTGTGTTTGTGTAAATATATAAATTATCACATAAAGATGCAGTTTGAGGAAATAAGCAATAGAAAATGTAAACGTAAAGGTGAGATTTCCTAGGGCTTGGCATTGACTAAGCGATTGATCGAATCGGGGCCAATACGACGCCAGGAACGTCTACACCGGAATGAGAGGCAAAGATGTGTTTGGCACCCACATCCCGGGAAGAAAGTTGCGCACATGCAAACAAGTACGCATCATCTCCCCGGGATGCCATGGTGGCACCTCAACATCCAGGACCCTCCTCTCAGGCCTTAGGGCGCCAACCCACGGCAAACAGGTGGCTCCATTTTCGGGGGGAGTCGAACCCCTCTGCATGCAAAGATACAGCCAGCATTTTTCTATCCCCCGCGGCAAGGCGGCAAGTATATAAGAAAGCTTTTTATCAAAAATAACACGAATACATTTTGCGTCGTCAAAATCAGGTATTTTGTACCATTGAAAAAGCTTAGGGGTCTCAATGTGTTTCGTAATTGCAAAAGTGGACACACTCAGTTTTAATGATTGGGGAAAATTTAAAACCATTTTCCATGGCCCAAGTTTGAACTTTATTTCAAAAACTGCTGTAGTTGGCGATTTTCAATTGTTAACGCATATTTTTTGAACGATAACATATCCAAAAAATCATAATATATAATGAACAATCTGTCACTGGTAACAAACCATTTCACTATATTGTTAATTTTGATGCTTAATAAGTGTAAAAACACCTAAAATAGAACCTTGTGGAAACACCCTGTTCTTGCTCAAATGAGTTAGACTGCAGGTTAGACATACGTACTTTAAAATTTCGATCAGATAAAATTGTGATATAAATGTTGGGAGACGAACCTTTTTTAAACTTAAGTCATTAAGGTATTCATTAAATCCATACTTCCTTGTCGTGTCATAAGCTTTTTCCACATCGAAAAAAAAAAAAAAGACACTATGAGGACGCTCTTTTTAGGCAAATGCATCACGAATAAAATTTTCCAAGTCGAACAAGATGATCAGATTGTGCTTGTCGCTGCTTGCGAAAAACACTTTGAAGTTAGTTAAGGCCTTGAGATTCAAGATACCAGGGACTAGTCTAGAATTGTCATACGTTCTAAAAAGTTTTACATTAAGCATCTAGTGAAGGGCTATCGGTCTATTATTACCGGGGTTCGTGCTACCTTCCCGGGTTTTAGTTATTGGAATAATGTAGCTTCTCTCCAAGAATCTGGAAAAATGCCAGTTTTCATGTAATATTATAAATTCCCAACTAAGAGGTTCTAACTGTTTCTTGTGGTAACTGTTTTAAAAATTTGGATAATGAATTTTGGTTCAGGATCAGCTACAGTATTCCTTTGACATTTGTCCTAAAGAGTCAAGCATTCTGTGAGCGAAAAAGGTTTATTATAATCTTCATCATTATTGAATCAAAATTTAAAGGTTTACTTTTTTAGTCCATTTTATGTTTTGAAACTATATCATATTGTTTGATGAAGAGTTTTTTGAAAAAGTTTCACCAAGTGTATGTGGCAATGTCTCTTGGTAGGATGCAAAGGACTGGTTCGGATTTGTTAGATGGGAAACATTTGAAGCTTTTTCCTTTTCCACTTTTTTTGCGAATCATTTCCAGGACATTTTTAACGGATGACCTTGAATTAAGTTTTGAAACGTAGGAATGACATGATCTTTTTCTTGTGGTTTTAGAGTTCTATGGGCTTTTTGCTCTCAGGAATCGTAACTGATTGTACTTTTTTTTGTCGACAGTATATAGAAATTTTTTAATGGTTGCCCTACGTTTTCGAACAGCGGTTTACATTCTCATTATACCAGGCTTTTTTTATGTTTACATAAATTAGACCAGGAAATGGATTGTCAGCAAATATCCAGACAGAGAACGAAAAGATCTATAGGGATCATAAAAATTTGTTAGAATTCTCCAAAATCAAATCATTTTTATCATAACGTTTCAAATTGCTTCCTGTCTGATTTAGTAAATTTGAAATTACGAAGGGTGGTCTGAAATGCAGACAAGAAGTATTTGAAATAATAATTGGAAAATGGTTCACTCATGCAAGTTTCATCCGTTACTTTCCAATTCAAAATCAAGAAGATTGTTCGGTTGTAAATTGTAAAATAAGCGAAGAAAAGTTACCTGTTGCAGGATGAAGTTACGTTTTGGATATATCTTTTATAAACAGAGGGCATTTCTTTCAATAAAAGTTTCAATAATTTGACTCTAGTGTTGCGGTCAGAAACAGCCCCAATATTCATGATGACCATTAAAAATCTCCATAAAGCATAAATGGTTGTGGTAATTGTTTTATAAGATCATCAAGTCTTCAAGTTTTAGTTTGAATGGAGGTTTATAAATCGAACAGATAGTAATTGGTCGTTGTAATGTAACGTTTCTTGCCCAACTTTCTGAATATTTGTATTTAGACACAATTTGTCTCTGTGCGAGACATGCATTATTAATAATAATAGATTGTACCACCCAGAAGCTCTGTCAGTGATAGTATTAATGAAGTTATACACTGAATGAATTTTTGATAGCTATTTGTCCGTTTCCTTTAAAAAATATTTCACTAAGGCACTTAAAGTGAAGGATTTTATTTCGATAAGGAAGGAGAATTTCAATTATAATTGGCTTTAAGTCCACGGCAATTCCACTGGATAATTTTTACTTTCCTTTTACATTCTAATATTTATTTTAAAACGGTAAACAAAAATTGAAGATGGAAATTTAACGAAAGATTAGTGCTGAGTGATCCGGATGTGACTTTTTGCATCTTCACCTCTTTGTGTTAGTTAAACTGGACGGAGCAGACAATGGCGGATCGTCATCATCCTCCCCCGTTCAACCGGTTTCAGATAGGAGGGAACCGGTTATGGGTTTGGAATGGGATCATTTGGATCCCTTTCCAACCCATTCAGTTTTAAAGTCAATGTTTTGTTGGGTGTTTGACTCACCCCACGGTTGTTAGAATTTGGACACAACATTTTGTCTGAGACGGCAGTATTTGAATAACCTGGGACATTTTGTACAGCTGGTGGTTTAGTGTTGGGTTTAGTGGCGGCAGTTGAACTTGTGATGTTGGCTTTATGTTTTTTGCATGATTAGTTTCGGTTTGTCCTTTGGTTATGTTTGGGACAGGTTCGTATCGGTGTGCGTAGACGCGTCGAAAAACTTTGTTGATTTGTTTGAGTTTGATTTTGTGATGTAGAATATGTTGTTGTTGGTGATGGTTGGCATAAAGTTAGCATTCGCAATTTCGTCTAGCTCAGAAAATCCAATGCCCTGTGTGAACTTAACATTGAGGACCTCCTTTTCGATCGTCCATGTCTTGCAGGTCGCGGAGACCTAGACGAATGTTCCTGCCTCAATTCACACAACACAATGGAAACCTTGCACCTGTCAGGCTCATGAGAGATACCGTTTTGTTTTACATTTATGACATATGAATTATCCTTTGCAGTTAGACTCGTTGTGTCCAAATTTGAAAAGTTGTAGCATGAAGGGGCGATTTGGTATGTACTGGGGTGACCTTTGTGTTGGAGATAACCTACTTTTACAGAACTAGGAAGGAATGGGACGCCAAATGGTAAGTATGATAGTGGTTGGTTATGATTTCCTTTCATCTCCTTTTCATTTTGACGCGTCTGGCAGCTGTAATGGTTGGTCAGCAAGCCCTTGCACAATTTCAGTCTCTGAACCCCAGCAAGATCGGTGACAACAAATGACCCCCCCTTGGGAATTCAAGAGTGCGGTGCTATGCGCAATGCACTTACACGGACGGTGCCGAATGATGTTAAACTTAAAGATTTCGTGCATGTGCTTATTTTTTTTATTTTTAACTTCAATTACTCTCCCTTCACAAGCAGATCCCCTGTGCATAACTTCTTTACCGATTTCGGCACCTCCGCAATACTCTCTTAGTGTCTTTTCTATCCAAATGGGGGAGAGATGCTTGTCATTTTGAAATTTTCATCAGCAGATTGAAAATAAAATAGAAATCTTGGAAAGGCGTGTTTGATGAGTGGTGGCCGGGAAGGATTTTCACCTTCCGTGCTATCAGAGTCAGTTTCAGTATGCGTCGTTTGTTTTATTTATGTTGTCCTATTAAATAAAATGGAATTCATCACTCGCCAGCCCCCACCGCCGCGGAGGCAACAAGGGATACATGAAAACAGGAGCGGATATCAGCGCATACATGTTGGGAACGTAATATGACGTTTGTTGAGCGCAGTAAAATGTTGACAGTAAGCAGAGTAAAGACAGGTTTGTGGTAAAAGGTTATTTTGTTCCAACATTATGTTTGTGAAAATATAAAAATGATCATATGAACGATGCAGTTTGAAAACAAACAATAGAAATGTAACGTAAATGTCGAGATTCCTAGTGCTCTTGGCATGACTAGCCGATTGATCGTATCGGGCAATACGACCGCCAGAACGTCTACACGAATTAGAGGCCAAGGATGTGTATTGGCACCCAAATCCCGGAAGAAGATGCGCACATGCAAACAAGTACGCATCATTCCCCCGGGTTGCTATGGGGCCACATAACATCCAGGGACCTCCTCTCCGAGCTTACGGGCCGCACCCACGGCAAACAGGTGGTCCATTTTCGGGGGAGTCGTACCCCTCTGTTGGAGATACAGCCAGCATTTTTCTATCCCCCCGCCGACACGCATACTAGTCATGTTGGTCATTTATGTGGAAAATGAAGATGCTGATACTGCAGCAAAGAATCATTTCATTAAATCAATCTAAATTGAGATTCCATTACTGTTTTATGTCAATATCAACAAATTACCATTTTAACCAAATGGCAGTCTCAGGGAAACAATGCTTCGTTCATAATAAACTTCGTGAAATTAAAACTACTTTAGGTGAATGGCACCAAGGATTTAGATCTGTTCTGAAGGGAGGAAGTTGTTCTTTTTCGTTGTCGTATAGGTCATACTCGGTAGACTCATTCGTATCTGCTGAACAACGAAGATCAACCTGAATGTGTACCATGTCAAACACCGCTTACTATTAAATATATTTTAATCAACTGTATAGACTTCGATCCACAACGCAATTCATACTATAATGTTGAATCGTTAAAAGAGCTGTTCGAGCAAAATTTTACAATGTTTGAAACAAATAGATATATATCATAAAATCTGAACCTTATTTGATTTTTATTCACAACTTTTATACTTTTTATTGTTTGCTTATATTGAATAAAAGTCTACATACTAAATACCATATTTAGGCCTACTCTGTTTTACAGGGGAATACACAGCACGGCAGTTATTTGTGACAATAGTGAGAAGGAAATCTTTCAAACTGCCGGGTATCCGTTTCCTGTAAAACACTGTGTGCTACATCTATGTACCTTATGCAACTCTACTACTATACTTTTACTATACTTTGCAAGTGAACAGTGAGAGTATATAGAGAGGCACCTCTTTCGACCTGCTTGGTGGTGGCCCTTAAAAGGACCGTTGTGCGTCCTTAGTTTCTAGAGACGTTAGCTGATATCAGTTTTATCAGCGGGGCGTTCCCGGCCGCGTTGAGATGGACACCATCCATCTCATGATGATTGAGACGGATGTGTTTGGAGACTCGGATGACGGAGTTGGCATCCCGCACACCGTTCAGCACGGAGTTGTTGAGCAGCCTCGTCTGCTTAAAGTGTGGCGAATTTGACTTCCTCTCCCAGAGGGTCCATCAGATGTATGCTGCAGTCGGGACCGACTGCAACTCTGAGATCGTAGCCAGACCCTTTATCTCTTCGACGATGTCCCTGGCAACACTCACCGGCCTTTTTTTGGTTCAGCTCTGGGAGGTTCATATCGGTTTACCGTTTCCTGGCAAGCCTGGCCTCGATATCGTTGTCCCCTATGTGAAAAATAATATGTTGCACCCTCTCTTCTTGACACGATCGGCAAATGCGTTCAAGCCTCTGTGGTGCCTGATCTTCTCGACGGTGGGCGCCTCGTATGCAAAAGCTCGCTTGCACTTTGTATGTGCTTTGTAGTCTGACGAAATGACTGGATCCATCCAGGGCCATTTTGAAAGTAATATTAGGCAGCATTTGGCAGCAGAGGTATATATCGTGCCTAAGATAATTACGAGTAAGAAATGTCAAACAGATTTATCGCAGGTCACAAACAGCGTGAATGGCGGTGCGGCGCAAATAGAGCATATGAGTGATATTCCCAATTTAAAGTGTCTGGCCAGCTCTTTCCAACGGTATCGGGTTCATGTTGCTTGGACTATCGCAGCCGCTCTACAGCCATGTTCGTGTTGCAAATTCGCGAAACATATAACTAATCTGTTCAAAACGGCGTTAAACTGTCTCTTGCAGCACATAATTGTTGAAGAAAGTAGAACGAATGTTAATTATACCCACATTAAGAAAAAGATGCATTTTCGTACTTTGTCATTTCTGAGCTGAGACCTTTTCTTGGCGACAATACCCACATGAAGAAAATCATGCATTTCCGTACTTTGTCATTTATTACACATTTCTTATGCCAACGGCCATTTTAGCCTTAGTGACAGGCCACATTTTTCTTTTTTAATTCCCGCCGCATTTTTGGGGGAAAATTAAAATTTTTTGTTTTTAGGGTATCGGGGTTTGCTTTAAGGGTTTGGGCTAAAAGGGGTTACCATAAAAACAACGGCGTTTGTATGCTTTCCATGAAAAACAGGGAAAAAAAAAGGTTCGGACCCGTCCCGCCGAAAGTGAAAAAAAAAAAACCAAAAAAAAAAAAAAAAAAAATTTAAAAAAAAAAAACCCTTTTAATTTTTTACAGCGCTTTTTTTAATTCCATTGGCGGGTTTTTCTTTTTTTTTTTTTTAGCAAAATTTTTGAAATTTACTGTTCTTGTAGGTTTTGGGGCCCGGCTAAAAAATTTTTTTACCGTAAACAGCCGTTTTTCTTTTGGTTCCCGTTGTTTTGGAAAAAACCAAAATTTTTATACCCCCTTCCCTTTCCCGGAAGTGCGAAATTGTTTTTCAAAATTTTTTAACAGCGCGTTTTTTTGATTGCCGCTTATATTTTTGGGGTTTGGCTTACTTTTCTTTTACTGGTTTTTTTAGGTTGGGTCTTAGTTTAAAGATAATACCCTAAACCAGCCGATATTAAATTGTTGCTTTTAATGGAAAATAAAAAAAATTAAAAAACCCCCTTCCCTTCCCCAAAATTTTTGGGGAAAAAAAGCGTTTTTTACCCTTTTTTTACGGGCATTTCTCTTTTTTTTGCCGACGATTTTTTTTGTGGATAGCATATTTTTTTTTTTTTTTTTTTTTTTTTTTTTTAACAAATTTTTGTTTTTTTTTTTTTTTAAGGTATGGCCATTGCAAAAACATTTTTAATTTTAAACACCCCCATTACCTCCTTTTTGTGCGTTAACAGAAAAAAAAAAAAAAATTTCAAAAATTTTGGGGGCCCTTTGGGCCTTTTTTGAAGGGGGGGAAAAATTGATATTTTTAGCCTTTTTTAAAAGGGCCCCCCATTTTTTTCCAAAAAATTTCGCTTATTTCTTTTTTGTTTGCTTTTAATTTTTTTATACCTCGTTTTTTTTGGGTAGGGGACTCGGCCTAAATTATTTTACCGAAAAACCGGGACAGTTTTTCATTTTTGGTTGGCCGTTAACGGGGAAAGAACTAAAATTACACCCCCCTGTTTTCCCGGAAATTTGCAAACATAGGATTATACCCTTTTAATTACAGCGTTTTCTCTGTTATTCCCGGGCCTATTGTTTGTTGGTTTAACATTCTTTTTTTAACTTGCTTTTGTAGGTATGGGCCAGCTAAAAAAATCGTCCCCTTTAAAAGCGCATTATCCCCGGGGTGTGCTTTAAACCCAAAAAGTTCAGAAAATCGACCCCCCTTGCCGTTCGGTTTTTTTGGGGGGAAAAATTGCTTTTTTAGCCTTAAAATACGCGCATTTTTTTTCCGATTGTCGCTTATTTTTTTTTGTGATATAGATTTTTTTTTTTTAAAATTTGGTTTTGTAGGTATGGCTCTTGCCTAAAGAATCTTGCAAAGACGGGCCCGAAAAGTTTTTTTTTACGGAAAAGCCGAGAATTTACGCCCCCTGCTTTCCCAAAAATTTTGGAACATAGAGTTTTTGCCCCAATTTTACAGCGCTTTTTTGGTTTTTTGGGGAACTTTTTGTTTTTTGGGTGGGCTTCCCTTTTTAACCAAGTTTTTTTTTGGGTTTGGAGATTTTGCTTAAAAAGTTTACCCAAAACAGCGCATTATCTCCGGTGTGCCTTAACGAAAACACAGAAATCACAGCCCCTCCCGGAGAATGGGCATTTTAGTTTATTTGCGGGCTTTTTTGTTTTACAAAAATTTTACGTTTTATCTTATTTTAATTTAAATAGTCTACATTTTTAAATCCCAATTTTTTGGCCCTACTCTGTTTTACGGGGAATAAAACAGACGGGGGGGTTTTAAAATTGTGAAAATTTTTGGGAAAAGGGAAAATTCTTTCGATTTTTTGGGCCGGGTACCCTTTTTTCCTTTTAGAACATTTTATGTGTGTTTCATCTATTTTCCCTTTTTTGCAACTCTATATCTTTTTTTACTTTTACTTTGAAAAAGTAAAAACAATGAGATATATTGAGAGGACCTCTTTCGACCTGCTTGGGGGGGTTTTTTTAAAAGGGGCCCGTTGGGCGCCCTTTTGTTAAATTGGGACGTTGGCTGTTTTCAGCTTTATCAGGGGGCCCGTTTCCCGGGGCCCCCCGTTGATTTGGGGCCCCTCACGGGCCCCTTTTTGTGCCCAAGGATTTTTTCCCCCCCTCTTTTTGACACGCCCGGAAAAGTGTTAAAGCCTCTGTGGTGCCTGATTTTTCTCAGGGTTTGGCCCCTCGTATGAAAAAGCTGGGCGGGCATTTTGGTTTGTGTTTTTGTTTTTCTGCGAAATGATGGTTTCCCAGGGGCCATTTTGAAAGTTTATTAGGCCCGTTTAGGAGCAGAGGTTTATTTGGGGTTTAAGATTTTTTTAAGAGTTAAAAAAATGTCAAACAGTTTTTTTCGCATTTTTCAAAAATCGGGGAATGGCAGAAGCGCAAACAGAGACATGATTTTTGGGAATTACCCCCCAATTTTTTGGTCTTCCCCAAGCTCTTTCCAACGGTACCGGGTTCATTTTGTTTGGGGGATTCCCCGGCCGCTATAACCCATTTTCGTTTTTGGGAAAATTTCGGGGAAAAACATATGACAAAATTCTGTTTTTACGGGGGGGTTTAAACTTTTCCTCTTGCAGCAGTAATTGGTGCCCCCTTTGGCCCCGGCGGGGGGATTAGAAAATGCTGGCTGTATCCCATGCAGAGGGGGTCCCAAATTTCCCGAAAATTTTGGGAACCTTTTGGGCCCGGGGGTTGGCGGCCCCTTTAAGGGGAAGAGGGAAAGGGGTCCGGGGGATGTTGGGGGAGGGGGGGCCCCCTTTGCACCCCGGGGTTTGTTTTGATGCTTTACTTTTTTGGGGGCATTTTGGCCATCTTTTTTTCTTCCGGGGTTTTTTGTGGGGGGCCCCAATACACATTTTTGGGCCCTTTAAAATTGGGGTTTTTGTACGTTGGCCCGGTCGTTTTTTTGGCCCGTTTACGTTTTCAATCGGCTAGTATCCCCAAACCCCTAGGAAATCCCCAAAATTTTAGTTTACATTTTCTTTTGGGTTTTTTTTCAAACACATCTTCTTTTGATCTTTTTTTTTATTTTACAAACATAATTTTGGAAAAAATACGTTATCAAAAACCCCTGTCTTTACTCGGGCTTACTGCCCCCCCATTTTACTCCCGTCAAAAAATTCTTGTTAGGGCCCACAAAAATTTTATTTAAACAATATTTTTTCCCAAAATTTTTATTTTTTTTTTTCAATTCTTTGTTTCCTAGAAGGGGGTTTGGCTTGGGGCCAAATCGGGTGGGGGTACATTAACAACCCCTTTGATCCCCTGATTGCTTTTCTGCAGTACAGCTGGTGTTTTTTTTTTGTTTTAAAAGATTGTTTTTTTAACCTGGCCGAGTATACATCCAGTACCCCAAAAATTGTATGAGCTGGATTTCCTTCTGTTTTCATGTTCCCTTTTTGGGATCCGCGGGGGGGCCTTTTTGGGGGGCTGCGAGTGAGGGAATTTTTCCCCCATTTCTTTTAAATATGGGAAAACATAAATAAAAAAAAAACGACCGCATCCCTGAAACTACTCTGATAGCCGGATTTGTAAAAAAATTCCTTACCGGTCTAAACACCCAAACACTGTTTTTTCCAAGTTTTTAAAATTTTTCAAAAATTTGCTGATAAAAATTTTAAAAAAATGACAAGCATCTCCCATTTGTGTTAGAAAAAAACATTTGGATTTATAGTTTGGGGTCCCTTTTTTAGCGGGGGGGGGGGAAATTTTTGTTTTTTTTTTTTTGTAAAGGGTTGGGGAATTTTTTATCAGCATATGGGGTAAAAAATTTTTTTAGGTTTAACATAAAAATTTCTTAAAACCCCCCCCCCCCCCCCCCCCCCCCCCCCCGGGGTAAGGATTGGCCCCCGCACTCTGAATTCCTCAAGTGGGGGGGGGGGGGGGGGTTTTCTTTCGTTTTTTCCCGTCCCCCCTTTGGGTTTGTCAGAAAAAAACCGGCCCCAAAATTGTAAAAAGGGGTTTTTGGGGACCAGCATGTTACAGCTCCCGGGACGCGTCAAAAAAAAAAAAAAAAGGTTTTTGGAAAGGAAAAATTTTTTAAACCAAAACACTTTCTTTCTTACTTTTTGGCGTTCCCTTTCCCTTTCCCCTTTTTTGGGAAAAGTAATTTAAATTCCACAAAAAGGTAAACCCGGGAAAAATTTCCAAACCCCCCTTTCAGTGTAAAACCCTGTTTAAAAATTTTTGGGACAAAAACGAGTAAAAATTGCAAAGGGGAATTTTTCTTTTGTCTTTAAATGTAAAAAAAAACGGTTTCTTCATGGTCTGCCCGGTTTTTGAAAGGGGGTCCTTTGTTTTTTGTGAATTGCGGGAGGGAAAAATTCGGCCAGGTTTTTTCGCGACTGCAAGACTGGAGGATCGAAAAGGGAGGTCCTGTTTTTCAAGCAAAAACAAAACAAAAAAGTTTTTTGCCGCGTCAAAAGCCCCGTTTTTTTAACCCTGCCCCAAAAAACCCCAAATTACCCAAAAAAAAGGGGCCAAAAAAAAAAACGGGAAAAACCCCTAACCCCAGCCCTTCCAATTTTCAAACTGCCCCCACAAAAACCAAACCCTTACCACCAGCTGAAAAAAAAAAAATGTTCCCAGGTTTTTAAAATACGCCGTCGCCCAAGAAAAAATGTTTTTGTAAAATTTTTTATTAAACGTGGGCGGGGGGGAGTAAAACCCCAGAAAAAAAAAAAATTGCTTAAAAAAATTGAGGGGTTTGGGGGAAGGGAATCAAAGGGTTTCCCTTTCCAACCCCAAAAAAACCCGGGTTTCCCTCCTGTTTCTAAAAGGGGGGGGTTGACGGGGGGGGGATTTTTTTTTTTAACGATTTTTTTCCCCTTTTGTTTTCCCCGCCCGGGTTTTCATTTAAACAAAAAGGGTGAAGTTCAAAAGGGCCCCATTTTCCCTGCTTTCAATGCAGCACTAATTTTTTTCGTTTAAAATTTCCGTTTTTTCGTTTTTTTGTTTTCCGTTTTTTAAAAAAATTTTTTTTAAAATTGTAAAGGGGAAAAAAAATTATCCGGGTAAATTTTTGGCCGTGGTTTTTTTTAAAAGAATATTAAAATTAAAAATTTCTCCTTTTTCTTATCGAAATTTTTTTCCTTTCCCTTTATAGGGCCCTTGGGGAAACTTTTTAAAGGAAAACGGACGAAATAGTTTTTCAAAAATTTTTGAAATTTTTTTAATTCATTTTTTCCTAACACGGGCAGAGCTTCTGGTGGTACTTTTTTTTCCCTTTTAAAAATTGCATGCCCGCACAGACAAATTGTTCAAAATTCAAATATTCGGTCATTTTGGCAATAAACGTTTTTTTTTCCATCGCCCAAATTTGCTTTTCCTTTTCAAATTTTTTATTCCCAATTTTTTAAATTTAAAAATTTTTGAAGGGGCTTAAATGATTTATAAAACAATTCCCCCCAACCTTTTAAATGCTTTGGGGAGATTTTTTTTGGTCCCCTTGTTTTTTTGGGGTGTTTTGACGGGAAAAACCACTAAGAGGAAAATTTTTATTGAAAATTTTTTTTTTTTTTATTGAAAGTAAGGGTCCTTTTTTTTTAAATTTTTGAAAAAACCCAAAACGTATCTTCATCTGCAACGGGGGAGAAATTTTTTCATGCTTGTTTTGGGGGGACCCAATTTTTTGTCAACCGAACTCTTTTTTGGGAATTTTGGGGGGAAAAAAAAGGGAAAGTACGGGATGACTTCCCAGGGTTTAGTGCCCCCCTTTTTTTTTTCCGGGTTTTTATTTTTTTTCCCAAATACTTCAAAAGATGCTTCAGACCCCCTTTCGTTTTAAAAATTTTTGAAAAGCTGTGGGGGGAAGAAATTTTGGGAAACTTTTAAGGGAAAAAAAATGATTTAAATTTGGGGGGGAATTTTCCCCCCAATTTAGATGTTTTTCCTTTTTTGATCGGTTTTGGGGTTTTTCTGTCCCGGTTATTGCTGAAAAGGTTCTTTCCCTTTAAAACTTCAAGAAAGGGTTTAAAAAACAAAAAAAACCCAACCCCTTTTGGTATAATGATGATTGTATGCCCGCTGTCCGAAACTTTGGGACCCAAAATTAAAAAAAAATTCAATATAGGCCCCGACAAAAAAAAATTTCTTTAAAATCAGAAAAAAAAAATTTTTGGGGGCCCAGGAGCTCGGGGAAATATAAAAACAAGAAAAGGGGAAAAAACAAAAATTTAAAAATTGGGAAAAAAAATTTCCAAATTAACGGTTTTCGAAAAACCTTTATTCTAGGCCTTTCCGGGTTTAAAAAATTTGGGGAAAATTTTGATTCGAAAAATAAAGTGGGAAAAAAGGGGGAAAAGGGGGGCTTCAAATTTTTTTTTCCCATCTACAAAATCGACCAGTTATTGCTTTTTCCATGGAGGACTTAAAAATTTACATTTGGGTAAAAAACTTTTTAAAAAAAACCTCTTCTTTCAAAAAAATTATTTTAAAAAGGTTTCAAAACTTAAAAATTCGACAAAAAAGGGAAAAATTAACCCTTTTAAATTTTTTGTTTTAAAATTTAAAAATTGATGAAGATTTTAAAAAAACCTTTTTTTCGTTTACAAAATTTGCTTTTTCTTTTGAAAAATGTCTTGGGGATACTGAAAGCTGGTCCAGCCCAAATTCATTTTTAAAATTTTTTTTAAAACTTTACCACAAAAATTTAATTTAGCCCTCCTACTTAAAATTTTTATAATATTACTAAAAAACCTTGGCTTTTTTTCCAGATTCTTGGGAGGAGCTACAGTTATTCCAATACCAAAACACGGGAAAGTTTTAGCACAAACCCCCCCCCCCCCCCGGTTTTTTTAAATAGGCCCGTTACCCCTTTTAGTTTTTTATTTTTTAAAACTAGTCTGGTATTTTGGGGGAAATTCCCCAAAACCTAAAAAACTAATTTTTCAGAGGGTTTTCGAAAGCGGGCCCCAGCAAAAAATGATCTCTTGTTCGAGGGGGGAAAAAAAATTTTTTTCGGGGATGCTTTTTTTTAAAAAAAAAGGCATCTAGTGTCTGTCTTTTCGTTTTGGGAAAAAAAGCTTTGACACCAAGGGAAAAAAGTTTGGTTTTTATAAATTGATCAAAACGATTTGGGGTTTTTAAAAGGCCCGTCTTCCAACATTTTTTATCAAAATTTTTTTTCTAAATCGAAAACTTTAAATTTCGTTTTGGGTTTTCTACCCTTTCTTTTCCCCATTTTGAGCAAGATCAGGGGGTTCCAAAGGGGTTTAATTATTTCATCGGTTAATTTTTTTGGGCTTTTCTTTTTTTAAAATTTTATTGGGGAAATGTTTTTTTACCAGGGAAAAATTTTGTTCTTTTATTTGTTGTATTTTTTGATTTTTTTTATTTTGGGAAAAAAAAAATTGCATAAAAATTAAACCCCAAATTACAGCAGTTTTTTTAATTTTTAATTTTTCAAATTGGGCCAGGGGGAATTTTTGGTTTTTTAAATTTTTCCCAATAAAAAACCCCCCATTTGTGTCCTTTTTGTCAATTTTACGGAAAAACTTTGTGCCCTTTTGGGTTTTTGTTTCTTTTTTGGTTTCAAAATACCGGTTGTTGCGAAGCAAATTTTTTGGGTTTGGTTTTAAAATTTTTTTTTTTTAAAAGCTTTCTTTTTTTCCCAATTGTTTTTTTGGTTTAAGCCAATGTTTAAAATTCTTTGGGAATTTTAAAGGTTTTTTTTTTAAATTTAATGATTGGGGAGAGGGTCGAAAAAGTTTTTGTTAGGGATTTTTTATGGGCCCTTTGTTTTTTAGTTTACAAGCCCGCCCGTTTAGCCCCAGAAAAGGGGAAAGAGCTTTGGGGTTAGGGGGTTCACGGGGTGCGAGTTCGTTTCGTGGGGCCCGGGGGGGGTATTTTCCCTTCCGTGACTTTTTTGATAAAGACTTTTGTTTTTTAAAAATCTTTAGTCCTCCACCTCTGATTAATCTTGGGGGGGGGAAAGGTTGGCAGTTATTTTGCGGAGAAAAGGTTTGTATGGTTCAAAAAAATTTCCAGGTTTATTTGGTTTGGTTAATTTTGCCCCCCCGGGTTTTCTTTAAATGAAAAAAATTTTGGGGAAAAAGGGCCCCTTTTTTAAAGAATTGTTTTGATCCAAGCTAGATTTCGGTTTTTGTATTTTTTGGTTTTAAGCTAGAAAATCGTTTTTACAAATGTTGGTTTACTATCCAAAACCAGGGTTTCGTTTTGTCTTGGCCCCCCTTTTTTAGAACATGGGCCGTTGAAATTTTTTTATGTTAAACCCCCAAACAAAACCCCCTTTTCCCCGAAAACAAAAAGACCGGTAAAAGGGAAAAAAACTTTTTTTTTTCTTTTTTGGCAATTGGGGGCTTTCTAAGGAGGGTTTTTTTAGGTTTAGCCTTTTGCCAATTTAAATTTTTTTTTAAAAAAAAATCCGGCTCAAAAAAAGCCATTTTTTTTTAACCCAAGTACCAAGATTGGATGAAAGAAAACCCAAAACAAATTAATCCTTTTTGGTTTTGCTTTCAATTTTTCTTTAAAGGGAAAAACGGGTTTTTGATTTTTGTATTTAACCCCCTTGACGGGGTTTAAAAAAAAACGCCCTTTTTTTTAAAAACCTCGGTATAAAATTTTTTCTTTAACCTTTGTTTAAAATTAAAAAAAAAGGAAAAAATTCCCTTTTCGAAAAATTTTAGGGTTTTTTTTTTTTTGGCTTTAAAAGAATTTTTAAATTGGTTTAAATTTAAAAATTTTTTTTTTTTTTGTCGCTTTTTAAGTTTAAAATCTTTTTTTTTAAATAGCCCGGTCGGAGAATTTGGATTAAAAAAATTCGTAGCGCTTTTTGGTGGCCTTTTTTGCAAAGCTCCAAACCCGCAAGGCGAGCCTTTTGGGCCGCACCAGTTGCGGAATTTTTTTACCGTGGGTTTTTTTTTTTTTTTTTTGGCCCCCACTCCTTTGGGGGGCAGCGTGTACCATTTTCCCGGACGTTTGCTGGCGGGGGTTTGACGTTGGCGAAACCCCCCGCCCGGGGGAAAACCCCCCACGCGGGGTTTTAAAATCGGTTTTGCAGTCCGGTAAAAACACCCCCGGCCCAAGGGGGAAAAAAATTTAATTTTTCCCCTAGTGTAGAAAGTCCCTGGTAAAAACGCGTGAAACGTGAGGTCGCGCTTTTTGTCGTGTTAAATAGACAAAATCCTTGACGTTGAGGGGTTTTAAAGGGACCTACTTGCTTTAATTTACCTGGTCGATGTACCCGCCTGGCTGTGAGATTCCCTTTGGGCAAACCCCAAAGGGTTTTGGGGGACAAAAAACCCTATTTTTGATTGCCCCCCCAAACGATTCTCCCCCTAAAACCGAAAAGTTTTGTGCTCCAAAACGAAAAATTTGTTTGCGGAGTTTTTTTCATGGGGGTTCCGTCTTTTGGGACCGGATAGGGTTCCGTCGGGGGTTCCCACAATTTGGGAAAACCCGCGACCCCGTCCCTGAACACTCCCTTCCCCCCTTTTCCCCAAAACGTTTGGCCCCGCGGGGGGTTTTTGTGGGCCCAATAAAAAAATTTGGTTGAGGGTTTGGCCCTTTAAAACGTTTTAAAATTGGGCCCCGGGGTTTGGGCCTAAAAGGGGGTTAATTTTTCCCCGGCGTTCTTGAGTGATTTTTCATGTTGGTTAAAAAACTAAATTGGGACTTTCCACGGTTACCTAAAAAATATCCGTGCCCGTGGGATTGCCCCGGGTCACAATCTGTCACGAAATTTGCGTTGACTTTATTTTAATTTTCCGGTGTTTTGCCCTTTTACCGGGTTTACCGGGAACGTGGTCTATCGTTTAGACGTTTCCCTTTGTTCTAAAACACGTCAAAATTTTAAGACGCACTTTTTGTCAAACGAGAGTTTTTTAAAAACGTTCAAATTTTTTTCCTGCGTTCCCCCAAACCTTTAAAGGGCATAGCCAAAACCGGACCCCCCTCTCTTCAGTTTTTCAGCCTCGGCATTACAAAAAAATTTAATTTTTTTTTTCGGGGGGAGAAATTGCGGGAAAAATAAATTTTGGTTTTTGTTTTCTTTTTTTAACACATGTACATGTGAAAAAAATTCGTTAAATTCAAACCAAATTGGTTTTACATGCCGGCCCTGCAGGGATTTCTTGCCCCAAAGGACAGAAGTGAAAAAAAGGCTGAATGAAATCGGCGAGTTTTGTTACTGTTTTTTTTGTGGGTTTCAGGTACATGTAGATTTATTACTTTTTAAAAAAATTTAAAAGCGTAAGGAAAAAAATCCCGGCCATATTTAATGGGCGTTTCTTTTTTCCCCGTCGGGATATTTTAAAAAAAAATTTTTAGTTCTGAATAAAACCCCATGGGACTCTTTTTTTTCTCCAACGTTTTTTTTTGGTATGAAAACCCCTTGAAAAAGTCTGAAACCCAAACCCCCCTTGAAAATTTTCAAGTCCAAATTTTTCGAAAAAATTTTCGATTTAAAAAAATTTTTTTTTTTCCCAAAATTTTTTAACAGTTGGTTAAAAAGATGATTCTGGGGTTTGGGGTTGGGTTGGCCCGCCTTTTCCCCCTACATAAATCAAAATTTCGTTTCCCAATTTAAACGCTTAAATTTTTGTTCAGCTGAGGAAAAAATAACCCTATTGATTTGGCCCTTAATTTTTTTTTCCCGCTTTTATTAAAGGGAAAAAGTTTTTAATCTTTTTCGTTTCCCATTTTTCATTTTTTCAACTTTTTCAAAAGGGGGAAATAGGGGAAAATTTTTGATTCAAAATTTTTTCTTCTCGGGGTTTTCATGAATATCTTTTTAAAAGCCCTTCTTTATTGGGGGCCCTTTTCCCATGTTGGTTTTTTCATGGAAATGGGTTGTTTTTTTTACTGCGCAAGAAATCATTTTTCATTAAAACCCAACAAAATTTTAAAATTTTCCCATATATGTTTTTAAGCCAAAAAATCAACTTTTTTTTTTTTTAATTTAAAGGGCAGTCTTAAATGGAATCAAACCTTCTTTCCCAAAAACCTTCGTGAAATTTTTTAAACTATTAAAAATTTTAAAATGGCCCAAGGAAACAAAATTTGTTCGCGGGAGGGTTGTTTGTTTTTTTTCGTTTTTTTTGGGAAATTTTTTTTTTAGGGTTTTTATTTTAAATTTGGTTTTTTTTTGGGGATCTTTCTTTCTTTTGGGGAAACAAGGGGAAAATTCAACCCTTAAAATTTTTGTGTTAACCCGGGGGTCCAAAAACCCTTACCTTTTTTAATTTTTTTTTAATTTCAAATGTTTTGACTTCGATCCACAGCGAAATTCATTCCTTTAACTTTTTTTTTTTCTTTAAAAGGTTGTTTGAGCAAATTTCTCCCGACAAAATTTTACTTTTTTTGAAACAATTAGGCTTATTTCAAAAAATTTCTAAACCTTATTTGATTTTTTTCCCCCAAACTTTTACACTTTTTTATGCTTGTTTAATTTTTTTTTACATTTTTTTGTTTTTACTTTTTACTTTAAATTTTTTTTTTTGGGTTTTTCAATTAAGAAATCCTTTTAAACTTTTTCGGCGATATAGGGTTTTTTTTGTGTCGGGTTTCCCCCGGGAAAAACCCAACTCTTTATTTTCCCATTTTTTGGGGGATTGCGGGCAAAAAAGGGGGGGGCGTCGGGGGGGCCCCCCCCCCTTTTTTAGTTTTGGGACAGCGCTTTTTTCTTTATTGCCTCCGCCGTTGGGGGATATCAAATTTTTGTAATTTGAAATATGTTTGAAAAAACAGACCTCCCAAAAAAAGCGATCCCCAAATCAGCGGCGTTTGTTTTTGTTTTCCCAATAACACGGGGCAAAAGTTGGGGCCCGGGTTCCCCCCCCGAAAGGGGGGGGCCCTAAAAAAAAAAAAAAAAAAAAACCGGCCCATTTGGGCCCCTTATTTTAGCGCTTTTTATTTTTTTTCATGGGGGTTTTTTCTTTGTGTTATTTTTACCGGGGGGGTAATTTTTTTCTTTTTTTCTTTGTAGGTTTGGGAGTGGGCCCTTAAAAAATTTTTTTCCAATAAACAGCCAAATATTCGCTGGGGGGGCCCGTTGTTTTTAAAAAGAACAAAATTTTTATAGCCCCTTGTTTTCCCCTTTTTTCTTTTTTTAAAATATTTTTTTTTTAATATTTTTTTTTCAACTTGTATTTTTTAAAACGCCATTGAATATTTTTTAAAAATGGAAATTAGGGGGGTTTAAAGAAAATTTAAACCAGTTTAAGTTTCTTTTTAAAAGTTTTTTTCCGGAAGTGCAAAAAATAGTTTATGTCGGGGTTTTTTTTTAACAGCGCGTTTTTATCTGTTTGGCGTTTTTAAAATCTTTGGGTTTTTAGAAATACTATTTTTTCCTGGTTTTGTAGGATTGGATCTTAAGCTAAAGAATCACCCCCTGAAAGCCGTTTTCATTGTTGGGCGTTAATGGGGGAACAGAAATTTTAACACCCCCCATTGCCTTCCCAATGGGGAAAAACTTAGCGTTTTTAGTTATTTTACAGGGGCCATTTTTGTTTTTATTGCCGTATTTTTGTTTGTGATAGCATATTTTTTTAAAACTTGCTTTTTTTTAGGGATGGAAATTTTTAGAAAATAATTTTTCACTAAACAGCCCTTTTCCTCCTGTTGCGTTACCGGGAAAATTTTACAAAAAAATTTAGACCCCTTTGGCCGTTCTGAAGGGCGAAAAAAAATTTTTTTTTAGCCTTTTTTTAAACAGCGCATTTTCATCCAAATTTTGTTATTTCTTTTGTTAGCTTTTTTCTTTTTATTCCTCGTTTTTTAGGCATGGGACTCGGAAAAATTTTTCATACCAAAACAGACGATATTCATTGTGTGCTTTAAACAGGAGAACAAAAATTTTTACAGCCCCCCCGGGTTTTCCGGGAAAGGTGCGAAATAAAAATTTTCCCTTTAATTACGCGAAATTTCTTTTTTTATTTCCCGACTATTATTTTGGGGATTAACCATTTTTTAACACAGGGGTTTTTGGGGGGTAGGTAGGGGGACACAGAATAAACAATCGTACCCTAAACCCGCGCTTTTTTATCTCCGGTGTGCGTTAACGGAAGAAAACAAAAATTTCGACCCCCTTCCCGTTCGGAAATGGCAAAAATTTTTTTACCCTTTTATTTTTTTGGTTTTTCAGCGAATTTTTACCCCGATTGTCGCTTATTTCTTTGGGGATTCAAGTTTCTATCCCTGTTTTTGAAAGGTTGGCTCTTTGAAAAAGAATCATCCCCAGAAAAGGCGTTTTAACAGGAGAGAAAAAAGAAAAAATTAAAAAAAAAACACCCCCCCCCTCCCTTCCAAAAGGGCCCAAAACTTTAAGGGATTTTACCCTTTAAATTTACGGGAATTTTAAAGGTTTTTTTGCCGCTATTTGTTTTTGGTTTTGGAAAAATTTTTAACACACGTTTTGTTGGGTAGGGGATTAGCTAAAAAAATAAAAACCCTTTTAAAACCCCCCCCCCCCCCCCCCCCCCAAAAATTATCTCCGTGTGGCGTTCAAACCAAAAAAAAAAAACCCGGCCAAAAAAAAAAAAAAAAATTCAAAAAAAAAAAAAAAAAAAAAAAAAAAAAGCACCTTGCGGGGAATTTTTGGAAAAAATTTTTTGGGGGGGGCTTTATTTGCGGCGTTTTTTTTGGAATACATTTTTTCGCTTTACCTGAAAATTGAATTTAAAAGTCTACATACTAAATCCCTTATTTGGGGCCAAATTCTGTTTTACGGGGGAAAAAAAAAATTTAAAAAAAAACCAAAAAAAAAAAAAAGTTTAAAAAATTTTTTTCCCAAAAAAAAAAAAAAAAAAAAAAAAAAAAAAACAAAAAAAAAAAAAATTTTTTTTTTGAAAAAAAAAAAAAGGAAAAAAAAACCCCCTTTTTTTCCCAAAAAAATTTTTTTAGCCCGAAGTATTTTTTTCCTTTTAAAAAATATGTGTGCTACATTTTTGGGTCCCTTTAAAGGAAAACCACTACTTCATTTTCCCCTAAAATTTTTGGGAAAGGGTGACAGTGGGAGTATTTTTGAGAGGCCCCTTTTTCGACCTGCTTTGGTGGTTTGGCCCAAAAAAGGGGCCGTTTTTTTTTCGTGCTTAGTTTCAAAGGGGCGTTGGCTGATACCCAGTTTTACCCAGGGGGCTTTCCCGGCCGCTTTGAGGTTTAAATTTTTTTATCGTCCCCTAAGAAAAAATTTTCGAGAAAGAAATGTTTAAACAGTTTTTTTTTTCGCGGTTCACAAACACGGTGAAGGGCGGTGCGGCGCAAAAAAAAAGCGGAAAATTATTTTTTCCCGATCAAAAAAAATGTTTTGGGGAAAAATTATCACTTTTTAAAAATTTTTTTAAATTTAAAAAAAAAAGGGGGAAAAAATTTGGAAAATTAAAAAAAATTTTGAAAAAAAAAAAAAATTTAAAATTTGTCCCTTTTTTCCCCACTTTTTTTTTTTTTTTTTTTTGGAAAAAAATTTAATTTTTTAAAAATATATTTCAAAGGTTTTTAACATTTAAAAAATGCCGTTTTTTGAACTATTTTTTTTTTAAAAATTTTAAATTTGATTCCCACTTTTGAAAAAGGGCCGGTTTTTTTTAACTTTGTTTTTTTTTTTTTTATTTTTTTTTTTTAAAAACTTCTTAAATGTCCCCAATTTTTAAAAAAAATGCAGACTTTTCAATTAAAATTGTTTTTTTATAACATTTTAAAAATTTGATATACACACTTTTAAAAAATGCACGTTTTTGTATTTTGACTGTCTTTATTTTTTAAACTTTCTTTAAAGGGTTAACTCTTTTAAAAAATTTTGCAGTTTTTTCATACTTGGGAATATTTTTTTAAAAACTTTTTAAATGAACCAAACATTTGAAAAAAGGCCCGGTTTTGTTTTGGTTATTTTATTTTTTAAAGTTTTTTTAAAAATGAAAACCCCATTTCAAAAATGCACGTTTTCTTTATTTGGAAAAATTTTTTTTTTTTTAAATTATCTTTAAATGACCCCCAATTTTTTAAAAAAATCCCACGGTTTTCGTATTTTAGCCTTTTTTTCTTTTTTAAAAAAAAATTTAAAAATGATCCCACTTTTTGATATTTGCCGTTTTTCCGTACCAAATTTTTAGAATAATTTTTAAAACGTTAGGGGAATTTTTTAAACCTTTCTAGTATGTTAGTTGGGGAAAAATGACCCGGGAAGCCAAAAAATGCCAAATTAAAAAGACTTGACACGACTTTCCCAGTTGGGGTTTTTCTTCATGCTGACCCCTAAAGGTTTTCAATTAAGAATGCCAAGAAGGCAATACCCTGCAAAAGGGCACATTTTTTACTATATTAAAATCTGCATTTTTTATTCAAGGCATTGCTTCCCTTTTAGTTCTTCTCACCCCAAAATTAACTTTGCAGGAAAAAATTTTTTTTGTGTTAAGCACTTTTTTAAATTTTATTTTTTTTTGTTTGGATATAATTAAAAAAAATGTTTATAAAAAAAAATGGGCTTCGAAAGGGGGATGATTTTTTACACATTGTTGGGTTTTTTCCCTAGTATATAAACGCACTGTTAAAAAATTTTTAAAATGTTTAAAATTTGTTTTAAATGAAAAAGAAACGATTACGTTCAAAAGTCGGTTTTGGGTGGACGTTATAAAAAAAGTTTTTTGTTCGGGGAAACCCTTTTGTTTAAAAAAGAAATAGAAAAATTAAACATGATAATACTAACACTAAATTTTTAGGCATCAACCCCAAGAAAATTTTTTAAAAGTAGGTTTAAATGGCAAGGTAAGGTTTTTTTCGGGGAAAAAATGTGTTAAAAAACTGCTTAAAATTTGACGTATCTGACAAAATGCATTTCTATTTTAAGTCTTTAAAAAATTTTGAAAAATTTCACACCAGAAAAAATAAAATTGGGGTTTTATGTTGTTTTCTTTTCGGGACTATTCCTTCTATTTTTTTTCATTTACTATTTTTTATCCCCTTAAAAGGGGTTAAAAATTTTTTTTATGTGCGAGCCCAAAGCAAAAATTTCCGGGCATTTGGGTGTTTTTTTTTTTTTTCTTCCCGGGTTTTTTGCCAAAAACCTGGCCCCCAAAAAAAAAAAAAGGGTTTTTTTTTAAAGCTTTTTGTTTAATAGTTTTTTAAAATTATTGCCGTGCGGTAATATCCGGTTTTTTAGAAAATTTTTTAAAAACTTTTCTTTTTATTAAAATACATTTGGGGTTGGGTTTCTGACATATCTTTAAGTCCTTTCCCTATTTTAAAACGATTTTATGCCCCTGTGAAGTTGGGCGGGGACCGAAAAAAAAAGTTTTTGGTAAGGTTGGGGCCTTGGGGGGCCGTTAATTTCGAGGAATGTTTTGGTTTTAAGGCCCCAGTTTTAAACATTTAATTTTTCGCCGGTTTTTTTGATGCCGTTTTTTTAAATGGAAAAATTTTTTTCATGTTGATTTCGGGGGAAAAACTTTACATTGTACCGGGTTTAAAGCGAGATCTGGGTGTGACCCTTGAACCCCCCGGAAACCCCCAAATTTGGGGCCCCCCCCCTTTTTTCCCTGGCCCCTTTAAAGCCAAAAAAAGCTCTTTTTAAAGGGGTTTTTAAGCCCCCGGGAAATCATAAATTTTTTGCCTTGGGGGAAAAATGATATTTGGCTAAAAAAAATTTTTTTTAACTTGTTGGTAAGGGGCCCCTTTCTATAAAAACTGTGCCCTTTTAAAACGAGATCCGGGGCCCGCGAATTTTTAAAAGGGGAAAAAGTTTTGGAAACCCCCCCGTTTTCCCTGTCCGGGAATTGGGGGAAAAAAAGCTTTCATTTAGCCGTTTTTTTTTTAAAACACGGGGGGGAAACGGAAATTTTGGTTTTTTGGGGGTGGGGGGAAAATTGATTTTTGTTAAATAAACCATATATTTTTTGTTTGTTTAAGGGGCCCCCTTTTTATACAATCGTACCTTTTTAAAAGCCGGGTCTGGCTGTGACCTGAAAAAACGGGACCGTTTAATTTGGGGAGGGGCCCCCCGGGGGCCTTTTTTTTCCCCTTTAAAGCCAAAAAAAACTCTATTTAGGGGTTTTTTTAAAAACCCCCGGGAAAACATAAATTTTTCGCCCGTTGGATTGTGATTAATTTTTTTTTAAGAATTTAAAATTTTCTTTTTTGGTTTAAAGGGAAAATATTATTTCAACCGTGCCCCTTTTTAAGCGAGATGGGGTCTGCGGGCATTGAAACAAAGGGACCCAAGTTTTGGGCCCCCCTGCCCGTTTCCGTTTAAAGCCAAAATTTCTCTATTTAGTCGTTTTTAAAAGCACATAAATCAAAAAATTTTAACCCGTTTTTTTGGGATTTGGGGTATTTGGGGGTTTAAACAATTTTTTTCTCTTTTTGGTAAGGGGGCATATCTATACAAAAAAGTTTCCCTTTTAAAAAGGAAAAAAATTGGGTTCTGGGGGGACATTGAACAAGGGACCGAAAGGGTTTGGGGGCCCCTGCCTTTAGTTTAATGCGAAAAAATTTCTCAAATGTTTTGCCCCCTTTTCAAACCGCAAAATAAGCCCCTTTTTTGGCCGTTTTTGTTTTTGATTGGGCTGGATTTTAAGGGCGATTATTTTTGGGGGAAATTTTTTTCCTTTTCCCCATGCGGGGAAGGTTTAAAAAAACGGGTCTACTTTGTTTTTTTTTAGGGCGACAATTACGGTTTTTTTGCGCTTTTAGATTTGGCTTTTAAATGGACAATTACGCACTGTGTTCGGGGCCCCGGGGGTTTTTACATCCGTTTCCCCTGTTCAACTGGAGGGTGGAATTGTGTTCTGTTTTTTAGGATCGTTTAATTTGGGGATGTCCCCTTCAACCCCCGGGACTGTTTGAAAGGAAAAGGGATGTTTTCGCCCTCATACAGGCGGCAATTTTAGGTTTTTTTGCATTGGAAGAGAGCTATTTGGCATTTTCGCCGTATTTTTGGGGGGCCCTTGGGGGGGGGGGCCCCCCGGGGGGGAGAAGGATACTGGGGCTTTTTTAAAAGGGTTTTTAAGTGTGTTAGATATTTTCCTTTCCGTCACGAAAAGTGTTTTCATCGGCATTGGGCCACTATGTTCCCTCGGGCCAAAAGAAGAATTTCCCCTGCGCCGTGCAAAAAGCCCAAAAATTTGATTTTTTTTTTGTTTTGAAGGGGGAATTACGCTTTTTGCAGTTTTTGAACCCCCTTTTTATGTTTAATGTTAATATTGTATTTTTATGTTTCCCGGGTTTTGTTTAAAAAAAGTCCCGTACCCACTCGCAAATGTGTTGTACCGGGGATGTTATCTTTGCGTTTTTTTATCGGCGGGAAGAGAAAAAGGGATTGTGTGGGCGGTCAAAAATCTTTTCAATTTTTAAGGGTTTTTTTCTATATGTTCTTGTGTCTGTTTTTCAAAAAATTATGTATTTATTGATTTATTTAAAAAAAAGAAATGAGTTTTTTTTTGACTAGAATTTAATAAAGCCCAGAGGGAAATGAAAGTGTTCCCCTTTTAGTAGAAAGGGCCCCTTTTGGGGGAATTTTTAACTTCCCTTTTTTTCACGATTTCTGCCCTTCCTTATTTCACGATTTTTCCCCTTTTTTTTTTAAAGAATTCACGATTTTACGATTTCCACTTTTGGGGAAATTTTAAAATTTTTCCCCTTTTTCCCAATTCACCCCATTTCCGAAAAAAAAAAAAAAAAAAAAAAAAAACTTCACGAAATTTTTGATTTTTTTTTACGATTAAAGGTTTCCCCGGGTTTTTTTGGTTTTTTTTTTTTACGATTTCCCCTTCATGAATTCCCCGATTTTTTCGATTTTTTGCTAAAGGGGGGTTTTCCCATTTCCCCTTTTTTGGGAACAAGATTTCTCCCATTTCCCCTTCTTTAAATTTCCCATTTTCCACTTTACGATTTCCAAAGTTTTTTAACCTTTCACGGGAAATTTTCCCATTTTTCCCAAATTTCCCTTTTTACGGTTTCAACTTCATTTAAATTTACGATTTCAACTTCCGAATTCCGTTTTTCCCATTTTTCCACTTCAAGAATTCCGATTTTCCCCTTTTACGGGAAATTAAAGATTTACGAAATTTTCCCTTTTTTAGGAAAAATTTACGATTTTTTACGATTTTTTAAATTTTGGGAAATTTAAAGATTTCCCCCTTCAAAGATTTACGTTTTCCCTTTTTTTGAAATTTCCCATTTCACGATTTTAAAATTCATAATTTTACGAGTTTCCCCTTCACGAAATTTACGTTTTTTTCGTTCTTTTCTTATTTTTCCGATTTTTCCCTTTTACGAAATTCACGATGGCAATTTAATTTTAAATTTTCCGGGTTTTCCGTTTCCACTTCCGAATTTTCGTTTCCGGGTTTAAAATTCCGATTTTCCCGATTTCCATTTTTACGAAAATTTACGGGTTCCATTTTTATTTTAAATTCCCCGATTTCACGATTTTAACTTCACGAAAAGAATTTTAGTTTTTTTTTTTTCAACTTCACGAATTCCGATTTTCCACTTTTTCCGGAAATTTTCCCATTTCCACTTCATTGGGAAATTCCCCGTTTTTTACGATTTTTCCCCCCAAAATTCAGGGAAATTTACGATTTCCCATTCACGTTTTACGTTTTTTACCCATTTCAACTTCATTTGGGAAATTTACGTTTTTCCCCTTCAGAATTCACGATTTTCAACTTCAGGAATTCACCCCATTTTTTCCCTTTTTTCCCCCCGAATTCAGTTTTCACGATTTCAATTCCACCCCAATTCCGATTTCCACTTCACGTTTTTACGGGGGGTTTACGATTTTTAAAAATTCCCGTATTTACGATTTCCGATTTCAACTTTTAGGGAATTCCGATTTCCCCCTTCACCCAATTTACGATTTCTCGATTTAAATTCTGAATTTTACGATTTTTCCCCTTTTACGAATTCACTATTTAAAAATTTTTTGGGAAATTTACGTTTCACGATTTCCCCTTCCCCGAATTTTTCCCATTTTACGATTTCAACTTTACGAATTTACGATTTCAATTTTACGAATTTACGGGTTTTCCCCCTTCTTTAATTCACGATTTCACGATTTCAACTTCACGAATTTTACGATTTCACGATTTCAACTTCACGAATTTAAAGATTTCCCCTTCACGAATTCCCCGATTTCCACTTCATTGAATTCAGATTTCACGTTTCAACTTCATGAAAATTCCCGATTTCCACTTCCGAATTCACCCATTTTACGATTTCAACTTTATGAAATTTACGATTTCCACTTCACGAATTCACGATTTTTAAATTAAGAAATTTACGATTTCCGTTTCCCCTTCACGAATTTCCGGGTTTTACGATTTCCCAAAAACCGAATTTTACGATTTTTCCCCTTCCGAATTCACAATTTTTTCCCATTTCAAATTCATGAATCACGATTTACGATTTAAAATTCATGAATTTCACTATTTCCCCTTCCGAATTCCCGATTTCACGATTTAAAATTCACGGGAATTTACGATTTCCCCTTTACGAATTCCGAAATTTTATCTTTAAAATTCATGAATTTTACGGGTTTCCCATGTAAAAAAGTGAATTTTTGAAGGGAAATTTGAGAATTCGGGGAAAGGGGGAAATTTTTGAATTCATGAAGTGGGGAAAACGTGAAAAAACGTGGAAAATTTTATGATGTGGAAAATCGTGAAATTTGGGGGGCAGAAATCGTGAAAATTTTGAAGTTGAAATGTAAACCCCCGGTCTTTTGTATTTGCGTTTCCCCTTTCAGTACGTTGTTTTTTTTGTTTTCAGAAATGCCAAACTGTTTCCCTTGTCGTAAGAAGGGACCAAAAAAGGACAGACCTATGCGTTTTTGTTCATGGTTTTTTAAGGTGCGGGCCCTTGTCAGAGCCGTAAATGTGTGTGCAAGGCCCCTGAAAGTGGTGAAAGATCGCATAAACTGGAAACGTTGAAAGGGAAAAGTTTCCCCACCAAATTTCTTGCAAAGTGGTTTAGTACTTGTTTAAAATAGGCATGCCAACCCGTGTATGAGTTGCAAATAGATTTTGGGGAAAATGATCGAGCCTTTCTTTACGGGAGGGGGAACCCACCTTTACGGGGACATGATTGCGCAGCGCATGCTAGTTGCACAGAGGAGATAACCCTGCCCGCCCGGGCCCTTGTGCCCCGCCCGGATGCATTGCCCCCTCCCCCTGCCGCCCAAATCTGCCCCCCTGCCTGTATGCCGTTTTCCCATCCCTGTTTATTAAAGTTTATTTATGATGGATTTTTTGGGGGAAAGCCCCGAGCCCGGGAGCGGGGAAGGCAG
>NW_026459205.1:0-62829 GCF_021730395.1 Mercenaria mercenaria | reverse complement strand
AAACAAGTAAAGTGCCAACCAGGATCTTAATCACTACTCTTCAAAATTCCTAAATGCAAAAATATTATCTAGACCAGTGCTTTAGATCAAGTGCTGCATTCTTTGGAGTTTTTCAGCTACAAATTTACAACACATTTAGTAATTAATCTCTTGGCTCCAAACACATCTAGTCCCAGTCATGGCTTTTATTTATGCTACTCGTTGGCAAAGTTTCATTTTAATATAATTTTATTGAGAGGACACACTTTTTATAAATATTTTTATTAATAGTGATATTGACATTGAATCTAGCGGCCCAAACACAGTCCCAAGCTAGGTCTCCATATAACCTGCTATATAATAATTATTGTGAAAATTTGCCAATCTGAAAAGTTGTTGACCAGAACCACCTTACCCAAAGCATGTGATATCCAGGCGTTTTCTATAACGGAACTATTTCTGTCATTTTGTACGATATGTTGTGATAAACATAGTTTCATTAAAACACATTTAGTGTATTTGCTTAGTAAATTTTAATAAGGAAAGTATCTTTTGTACAACCTTTGCAGGAGTTAAACCCATTCTTGCATACCAGGAATTCTGAAAAGTGGCATTTGTGAATACTGTATTCAACATTTGACAGAAATTTACAACATTGCAAAAATGCAAGAAGGACGATGTTAGCAACACATAAGGAAAATTTAAATTGAAAACCAATTCTAAGAATTAAGCCTGTTTTACAGACATGTAACAGACACGTGCAAATTATTAACAAAGCGTTAAATTGGGGAGGAGGACCCTGTTATCAAAACATATTGGAAAATTCAGATTGAAAACCATGGGTTCAACGAATTGTACATTTAAAATTACACAAAATGTGTTGACACAAATACAGGGTTAAAAGTCAAGATAGATCAAAGTTAGAAAACTGTCTTTCTATCTATAAACTACACTTACCATTTTATCATATGAAAATTTCAGTTAAATATTCAGATAAAATCGAGTAAAACATCGGTTTCAGGACTCTAATATTTGACGAAAAAAAATCCTATTTTGTACACCCATTGAGACTTGTGGCAAATTAACTGTAAGTGAATGACCTGTAACGTATATATAATTAGATAGCTTGAAATTTAGACGTTAAAGTAAATAGTGGTCATAGGAAAAGTATCTCATACCGGTAACGCGCGCTTTATCTAGATGGATGGATGGCCGTTTCTTTTCTGATTGCATTCCAATACCTGAGGAAATGTTTTACATCCGTCCGCCTTCAAGGAGCTTGTGATATCGAATCAAGCATTTATTCATATTACACAACAATAACTCATTAGTAATATTTAGTTCAATAAACATAACAAATAGCTAATCGAATACAAATGAATACTTAACTCTTTATAGGACTTATTTACTCAAATGAGCCGTGCCATGAGAAAACCAACATAGTGGGTTTGCGACCAGCATGGATCAAGACCAGCCTGCACATCCGCGCAGTCTGGTCAGGATCCATGCTGTTCGCTTTTAAAACCTACTGCAATTAGAGAAACCTTTAGCGATCAGCATGGATCCTGACCAGACTGCGCGGATGCGCAGGCTGGTCTGGATCTATGCTGGTCGCAAACCACTATGTTTATTTTCTCATGGCGCGGCTCAAATTATTTTACTCGCGTAATAAATTCAAATTAAAATGAAAATTTACTTGTAGTAACAGCAAAACTTATCCTCTTTATTTTAATACAATGCAATGAAAATTAAAAGTGATTAACACTTTTCTTTATTATAATTATGATTTTCAAATCTAATTCCTTTGAAATATGAATTCTAGGGAGACAAAATTAATGAAAATATGATTTGATTTCCAACGCATTTAGCACTAACGGATACTAATGAATTTGTAGAATATTAATACAACTTAAAAATGCAAGTAAAAAAAACATGTGCTGATTATTGATAATCTGAACATATTATATACACGCAACATTGCATTTTTGCCGTTACCATTTTAACATTCAAAACAAGATACACTGTATGTTTATATAAAAAGCGTTTATTCCCGTATAACAACTGGAAATGAAAAATTGTCTTGTCGGCCCTTCCTGCGAGATCGCACGCGCGATCTAGTCATGTATTGAAAAAGCATGAACAAAATGTCGCCCCTTAGATAAAAAATCATTTAAAAATGGACACCGATATTTCAAAAACGCATTAAATCAAAGCTTAAACTTTAACATTACAATCATACGATTTGAAAATTCTGGAACGATGCGTTTTTCTGCCTGAAGGCAAATTACACTTTGACCTTGGCGTGTCGTTTGGGCTATTCTATTTAGACGTTGAAATGATCGACACCCTGTCTTTTATTTTGATTTTCTGATATTCGTGATAAGCAAACCACTTACTTTCTGTTGTAAAAATGAAAATATAAGAACTGAATGCTATTTTGTGTGCATTTATATTAGAAGGGTATTAACCACGCTGAGGTTAGATCAAAGAAAGCCCGCACGCATACATTTCGGCCAAACAATCCTTTCCACAATAGTTGGTATTTCATATAAATCTTCACGAACTCAAACAATGTCATCAGATAAAGTTATTCATTTTTCTATTTCAATCCATTTGAAAATGTACAAAAATTTACCAGAGTTTACAAACTAGCGAAAAACGTTATGTGGGAAGAAAATCATAACAAATTAACCATATTTCTTGTCTTTAAAGTAAATGCGAATACTGTTCAAATTAAGTAAACGCCACAGATTTTTCAGTCTCGTAAATGTTGAACAGTACAATTATTAACGGGCCACTGATTACCTATTTGAATCTAAGCTGGTCAGAATATCTATTTGGACTATTTCCTTCAACACCCCCATAGAGATTTTAGCAAAGTCTTCCAGTGCAGTAAAAAGTATGCTTGATAAGCGGATTTTATATATGAAAAGCATGGAACTGTGAGCAAAGTAAGTTTTGTTGTATTTTTCAGTCAAATAGCTTGTCTTCTAACGATAGAGGATTTGCAGAAAATTCGTTCCAATCACGGTAGAAAGATAGGAGGATATTAAGATGAAGATTGTGAGAAAATAGTTATAGAGCCGGTGGAACAAAACAACAGGGCTATAAGGTACATGAAAAACTACTGAAGAACTGAAAAATCGCATTTTTAGAGTAACACATGTTTAGCATTAACATTTTATTAAAGGAGAATCTGACTCGACCGTTTTAAGAGTGTCCACATGTTTGGTATTCAGTCCTATACAGTTGGATCTAAAGCTTTCATTTTTGATTGTTTTTCTGAGGAAACGGATACAGGACATCATGACAGACGGTTCTTTCAGCCAATTGTGTGAGAGCGGTTTGTTTTTATAGTAATCTCTATAACATTAAGTGGCAAATTATGCTTTATAAAGTATCTCCATTTTTTTCGATTTTACTTAATTTCAGAAATGCTTAGCGGAAGAAGTGAATGTCCTATTTAATAAAAACAAGCGCGGTGACTTGTGCCTTTTCTGCTCTTAAATGCCCTAGAAACTAATGTTCTTCAAGAGTATGAACAAAATCTTAACTATAGAACAAAAATGATCTTACATCCTTAAGGAAATATGTTGAATAAAGTTTTTGTTTGATTCGAATTTGGCTTTGTTATTTTGTAAGAGTTTGTTTAAAGGCAAATTCCCAACTTCGAAATCCCCTTAGTTTCAAAGTTCAGCCTTGGCCTTTGGATATTATGGTGATGTCAGCCTTTACGTGACTTGTCATTTGAGATGTTGTTATTTCGTGTTGCTCACCGGTGCAATTACTGTACTAATTCAACTTTGATTTTTCAGATACTGGAACCGCCCATCTGTCTAGAAACGTAGCAGTTTCGTGTAGGTCAACAGAAAACAACTGCACTATTATTGGTTTCTCGACTATGGTATTTAAGATATTGGAACCGCCCATCTGTCGTTATTTCGTGACTACTATGTGTGTTTTCTAAGTTCAAGCTTGGTTTAAAGATATTGTGATAGCTTTGGCCGCCCATCCGTCTAGAAAAGGGGTGCATTTCCGTGCAACTTAACGGAGAACTAAATTACTTTTTATGTGTTTGCTAAGTTTAACCTTAGTTTTTAGATATCTTTAGCCGCTCCTCCGTCTTGAGACGTAGGTGTACCATGTTACTCAACGGTGCACTAAATTACATTTCAAAGTTCAACCTTATTTTTTTTAGATATTTTAACCGCCCATCCGTCTTGACATGTGGTTATATTATGGAGTCTATGGTCTGAGAAGATTTGTTCCAAAATAAAGATTGAGTGTTAAAATGTTCATTTAACTGATCTTCAACATGCCATTGTCGATACAATAAACTTCTGCTGTAAATTATTTGCCACCATGTAACAGGGTTAATTCTTCCTGTAAGTATTCTTGGAAACATTTACAAAAGGCAAATCTAAATTTCCACTGCACCATTTGTCTCTTTGCTAACTTCAACAAGGAATTAAAACATGCAATGTCATTGTCATTCTGTTGTTTTTTTTGTACAGAAGAAAATTCCATGTTTTATTACGCTTGAGCACTGTACGTCAACTTAGCCAGGTTATAATAAGCAATTATTGCAATTGATCGCAGGTAAAAAGAGAATGCAATGGGAATTAAATAGAGAGATATGATTATTTATAAATCAAATGTACACCAGTTCAGTAACAATATTCACATCTAAATCAAAACAACAACAAAAAAAAAAAAAAAAAAAAAAAAAAAAAAAAAAAAAAAAAAAAAAAAAAGATATATAATATACTAGATAAAATTTATAACATATTTTAATAACATATTTCAAATGATTATAAAATTATTGAAAGAAACTTATTCAGCTTTGTTACATACTAATTATGACAACATTTTCTAAGACGCTGATTTCAAACTACTCAGGAATTTGACAACAGTACAGACTGCAAACTGATTTAATATAAAAGGGAGGTAAATTAAAATGTCTCGGTAACGTTACACTGAAATACTGCAATGTTCACACAAGAACAAAAACACTGTCACTGGTATGGACTTCTAGAAAGCTTTGGACAAGGCTGGTCATAATAAACTAATACACAAACTTTAGACAGCCTACCTGCCAAATCTGTCTAAAGGCTCTGTCCTTGGCCCTTGTCTCTTTCTCCCCTACATTAATGACATTACAGCCTATGCGAAAAAACAGACTTCTTACAGATGAAACAACTGTATATATGACAGTCAAATCATCGCCAGACTGCAAAACGATACATATCTGTTTTAGACAAGATAAAACATTATTTTACATGAAAAACTCACTACTTTGTACAAAACTATCTGCATAACTGTGTATGCCAGAAACAATGAAATACATTTCATTAAACTGTTTTCCAGTCTTTCAAAGTGATTCTTGTTTTAAATAAGTATAGATGTCTAAATAATAAAAAAGAAATTGATATTCTGAGTTTTATATCTGTAGACTACTGTGCATTACAACAAAGTGGGTGGGGTAATTTAACCCCTGTTTAAAAAGAAAAACAATATATATTATAATAAATTAAGGTAATCAAAGAATGAAATGTTGTTTAAAGCTAATCTAAGTGGCCAATTGCCCTTGAATATGGAAAAAATGACGTTAACAGGGCTAACAATTTTAGATTTAGTAAAATTCAGTATAGCACAGCATTTTATGTTTGAATTTTGGTATGTGTGTTCGGGGACCATTTTACAAGATTTGGGCACTTGCCATGACATGCAACTTTTAGTTGGTGGAAAAAGAGATATTTCCTATCTCAAAACTACTTGAAACATTTCTTTTGCATGTACTTCAAGGTTAGGCCCTTTTTAAGGCTAGCCTGATTAGCCTATTGGTAGGAGCAACTGATTCGAACAATTGATTCGTTTCAAACTTTGCAATGTCAATTTTTCACTTTCTGCGTTAGTTGCTTCATTTCTAAATCGATTAAATCCAAACTATGTGTCTCTGTCTCGGCCTTCCGATGTTCAGCCTGTATTTGCTATAGTCTATAGCATTCTACTACACGCAACAAATACTGCAACTCTTCTTTCGTCTATGAAGGACAAATGTTTTCTTTAACTCATTCTGCCCGCGCGACGCATTAATGTGTCGGCCGATTTTTATCTGTATACCGCGTGCCGCTTCTATGCGGTGTTGTTATCTACATCTGGAAACCGCGCGCCACGTACATGCGTCTTTACAGTAGTAGCTCTGAATTCCGCGTGACGCTTTCAGTCGTCACATTTCATTGGTCTTTAATTAAATATTTTAGTTCTTTCTAACAAATTGGACTAATCATTTTTTTTGTTGCGTAACATTTTTAAAACATTAAATAAAGCGGATGTTGTGAAAAAATAATCGCTTTCTTTGAAGAAAGCTGTAAAAGCGGGCGTCGTTTGAGTTATAATTTGTGATTTCTCGAAGCCTGAAATTACGGATGATTTTTTATATGATCAAAACATAAAAAATAAGTAAATAAATGAATAAATAAATAGACAGTTACCATTGAAGATTCATTGAGAAATGAAAGTTGAAATAATGCAACCCAAAAATATATACATTTTCGCTTGTCGCTATGCAGCAAATAATGTCATCTGCGGAATCAAACAATTTTACGGCTACATGAGTTTACTTCTGATTATTATCGTTCTTTCGTTTTATTACAATAAAATAAGTATTGAACATTGTGCCAGAGTTTCATTCAAATCTGTCAAAATTTACCAGAGAGAAAATTAAAAACCCAGCTATGGAGCTATAAAAGGCGTTGAGTATATGAATAATGTAAATAATTGGGTATTGTTATAAAAATACACTTCATTATAGACAGACGTACATAATTACCGCACTAAAATAACGTGTACGGATCATACCGAAATGCAAACAAAAAAAAATATCATAGAATTATTTTACATTTTCATATCGCAACACTGCCTGGACAAAATTGTGGATTACATCATTGAAAAGAAAAGAACTAAAAATATTTTCTTTTACATGTAAGATTAAATTATCTTTCACTCATGCACACCATAACTTTCGTTTTTATCTCTGCGATATGACAATGCTCATGTGTGTATGAAAAAGTAAAATTATCTTGTGGGTATTTATTTATTTATTCATTTATTTATTTTGTTGTTAAACTTCGAAACTGTCTCTTGATCTATAGAATAAACTGTTAATAATTACTCAATTCTGATAATTTGTTTTGTGTCTTTAATTCAACAATCAGTTGAAAGGACTGTATTAGACAGCTGCATGAAATTAAATTTGTTGCGTAGCTACTTCAATTTACTTACAAAGTGTGCAAATTCCATACCTATTAACACATATTTGATGTCATATGTCATTAATTAACAACAACATCCCAAGCAAAAATCTTCAAAATCAATATTATCTCTCAAAACATCTCTAGGTATTCAGGGTAGATTGGCTTATCAGCCTCCTAGGTGGCTGAAAGATAAATATCAGCAGAGTAGAAGTGGAGATAACGCTTTAGGGTAGAACGAGTTAAAATAAATCATCCGTTCCGACAGTGTAGCTGCTTTAACTTTCTGATCAAGGCACTAGGATTAAGTCTACATCAATCGTTGGATACACAATGATCTCACTATCATCAGTCAACCGATGCATACCCTACCACTCTTGTGCTATCGAAAGGAACATGCTGTGGTTTTTAGGAATAAAGATTTATTTCTGATTGGTCTATATTCGTAAATTTTACGAGTACTTGCAGGTATGACACATGACAAACAATTAAAAAAATTCTTGTTACAGATATCTATATAGAGTTGTTTTAATTTCATATATATTTTGTAAAAGTGTATTGTATTCCGTTCATGCGTACATTAGTAGGTTTACTCAACCCATTCATAAGTTTCAACATTAGCTTTTTGGTGTGATGTTCCGTCGCAGTGGATTTCTTTTTCTTTATCTTCTAGTGAGTCATATGCTAATTCTCTGGGCTGTACAGCTATTTCATAGTTATGTGTGTCCATCTTTTCTTCTTCTAATGGCTCATTAAATCCGCTTGTTGCTTGGACAGATTCTTCATAGCTGTGTTCCTCATCATGCCTTTCATCTAACGACTCATAAGCTAACCTTTGTGTGTCTGGTGCCCCATAGCCGTGTTCCTCTTCATGTCTGTCACCCAAAGACTCATAAGCATTTCTATGTGTATTTGGTGTTCCATAGTTGTGTTCTTCATCATGTCTTTCACCTAATGACTCATAAGCACTTCTTTGTGTATTTGCTGTTCCATAGCTGTGCTCCTCGTCGTTTCTTTCACCCAATGATTCATAAACAATCTTTTGTGGATTTTGTATTCCGACTTCTTCACTGGCTCCTCCTGGGCCGTTATCTTGTATTGTTGTGTAAGCCCTATCTCCTGCTTCGTCAGAAATAGGTGTTATATAACTTGTATGTTCTGATACGTGCCTAACTTTTGCCAGACGTGTTCCTTGATTCGTTCGCCTGTTTGTAAAAGGAATATTTAATAGTTAGTACCTCTTGTCTGATGCATAAAATGACAGTAATAATAAACTATTTGTTTTAGTATCAACCTTAGCATTAAAACTGACGCGTGAAACAGACTGAAAAATCTGTCTTCGTTTAATGTTATTTAAATAAATCCAAATAAGGTATATGTTGACGCTTGTATTTTTGAATGTAATGCCGTTTAAGAAGCAAGATAGTTTTAATTCCTACGGCCGCGAAGTGTTTACTTTCATGCAAGTGTTCAGCCATTATGTGCTAATTGACGCAAGATAAAATAATTCTTCATCAGATAATAAGTAGTTTCAAGCAATGAATAATCCTTTGGCATGTGGCTACCGAGACAATATGATAACAAAATACGTGTACTTATAGCACAACTTTGCAATAGCAGGTCGGCGACACCACAGTCTTTAAAATGTTATTAAGAGTGTATTTGATGTTATAAGGAGAGCGGGTACGTATATGTTTTTACATGTTTATGATAGAATATGTGATTCAATTATATCGCTATATACTAAATATCGCGGTTATCAGGATATTCCTACAAGAACGGTAACATAATCTGTACTTTTTTTACAGCTAAAGTATAATGACATACCGCTTTTTCATCAGCAATACTGTCAACACTGCGACAATAATGGCCGCAACAACTATACTGATGATTGCTGTTATTATGCTGACTGTTACACTTAAACCTGAATAATCAAAGCAAATACAGCATGTAATTTATATAATATAATATTTTCAGTTCAATCGTTGTTGTTGAGTAACTCCTAACCATCCACCATCATACTATGAGGAACGTTCTAAAAATAATGACAATCGCGCGCTTCCGTTAAAGTATGACAGGCAAGAAACACAGATGATACATGGATGACTCCTTTATAATCCTGCAAAGTTTTATAAAAGAAAACTAATTGTACCGTTTTTGAGTTATTTAGCTTTGTATCAGATGTAGTCCTATACATTAAGCAAATTAAAAGTAGCTATTAAAAGTGAACAAAACTCTGAAATCAGAGCGTACATTAAAGTACAAATGTATATGCACGTTGTCCTTTTGAAATACCTACAGAGCAGATACTCGCTGAACAGCATTCTTCAAATAGAATGTCTGCAACATCAGAAAAAAAATCCGTTAACAGGTGGGTATGTAATCTAAAAATGGTAAGGTAGTCCTTAAAGACAGGCCTCGCCATGACAGGCTCAACAGAAATGACGTCAAAGAACCTTGCTGTTGGTAGACGTTAGATAGATGAAGATGCTATGTACTCAGTGTCCTAGCGTCTTTTTTTGTCATGTCAACGGGTAGAGGTCATTTATGAGATTCTCACAAAGCACTTGGATTTAAGAAAGATTTGTGCTAGATCGGGGCCTCACATATGACCCAGGAGTGAAAGGCCAATAGAGTTAAATGTGCTAAGAAAGGCTGAATAGGTTCTCAAATTTCAATGATAGCAGAATGTCACAGCTCTTGACAGGAGGTGAGACGTGAATACACATTTTTGAGCCACAGAGTCATGTTGACAACAGAAAGTGGAGCCTTGCAAAACTTTGACCGTGAACCAGTTATTGAAACAAAAAACTAAAAGGATCAATTTGGTTTTGTATTCAATGTACTTTAACGCAAGGGGTACTGTTGTACAAATTCCTACATCAACAGAAAAGTCAGTAACTGCAGAGTTTAATGGAGACAACGCACTGAGAGCTGTTATACAAACAAATGTGACCTTTTCCTCTTTCTAAGGCCGAATAAGATGCTAGCTGGGCGTAAAAACTTATAGAATAAAGCACTTGGGAATGGTATTTTATCAGTTACTCAGACCATAACAGAAGTAGCTAGTAATCTGTAGCATTCACCGCTTGGATTTCACGACTGACTGAAACGTCAATACTTTTCAATACTGATGTTCAAATTTCATACCGAGTGCGTGGCGTCATTTGTGATATCAATTTCATATATGTCGTCTCGTTAGAAAATTATTCAACCGCGATATTTTCATTTTTACTCTTGCTAAATATCCCATTTATATCAATTACAGAATTATGGATAGTGTATCTAATACAATGATAATTAGATGTTTATCCAGAAATATGCACTCGTTTGTGAAATACTGTAATATTTCTGTTGCAGAATTCGTGCATATTTTTCAATACAAAAATAATCTATAAATATCAAATGTATATCTCATTACATATTTTCCATATGATATTCATTCACATCATTGATGCAACTGATATTAAGTAAGGGTCTTAAGTGCGTGTGTTTCAATAAAATTTAGTGAAACATACCAATCACCTTGATCCCACACCATTGACAAAATGCTCAGTAGTAACACATTCTTTGTCATAATGCACAACAACTGTAGTTCCTGTTATTATAATTTCTAAACAAATAATGCACTGTGCATTTACGATGCTAAATCTAACAGGACATGTCGCATCCTTTGCAGTTTGTACATTTACGAATGTGTGTCTAGATAAACACAAGTACTTCAGATTAATTTAAACTTAGTTAACAACACATACAAAGTCATAAAGCGTATCTAATTACTCATCTGGAAAATTATTCATTATGATAATATTATATATATATTTAAACGCATGTTTCTTTACCTTTAACATTAACCCTTATGCTGGACACAATTGATACTGCATTTGCGATCAGTGCAGATCATGATCAGCTTGCACATACGTGCAGTCTGATCATGATTTGCACTGTTTGCCATTCGGTCAGTATCTTTTGGTAAGCACCTCTTTTAACAGTTAATGGTACTGTCCAAACTGAAAGATGGACAAGTTCATTATAGAAATGTATCAGGGTAAGGGTTAAACAAGATGGCGATTTACTTTATGCAGTTGTTGTGTTTAATTTATATGTATGTTTGAAATTGCTATCATTACTTCTAGGAAACAAAATGCTCCCGAAGCGGAAAGATTTATTGAATCAACGATATAAGATACAAACGAATCCGCAATTATTGTGAGTATATCTAAGTGCTACATTATATGAAAGTGCAACTTGTTTCTCCAATTATTAAATATCATACAAATATGATACAAATGAAAATGTGAAGAACTGCTGATTGACAAGTGTTTCGATTACTTGTTCCTGTATAAAGTATTGTTAACTGGACTGCTTTCTTTCTTTATCGGGCAGTCAGAAATACCATCTTCAACAATTGTATTGTTCTTCTCTAGTACTGAACTTAATGTAATTTATATTTATTTTGACCGCTCTCCACTATTTAACATGTCCAGATGTATGTTTGTCCATGTTTAATTTTCTTTGTCTTCAGCTGGCATCTGAATATTTTTCCCCAGCTTTAAGGTATGTTTTAAAAGTAATGTTTAAACAATGTCATTTGGTTGGTATATTCTTAAAGTTGACCATGTTTTGCACTGTGTTGCAATTTTTAAGCAGCTATACCGTGCCGATTTTTATAAATTGTATATAATTTATAATATTATTTCAAGCTCTTTTGATAAAAGAAACATCAAGCGTTTGGTAAACAATTATAAGACACAGAATAAAACTGTCAATATCATTTTTTCTTAAAGTGCCTCAAGTAAACGGATTTAATGAGACAGAATTCTAATTCCAACATTGACAAATTAGTGTCGAGTTCTGTGGGACTGTATTAGACTTTGCTCCCTTTATTCAAAATAACCTTGGGCAGAAATAAAACCTACCTACATTTCTTTCAACTAAAGAGTATAGGCGAAATAGAGAACTTTTACCGCATGTAACTCAGTATTTTTAAATATGTTTTACTCTGCCCCTTCTGTTTCAGAGGTAAATTCACTTCGAACAGCAAGAACTCGCTTAACAAATGAAAAATTTCCATTGTGTACAATAAATCAATAATAAGTCTTGAAAAAAGTGCAAACTTATTAGAAAACTGGAAAATAAGAGGAAAATAATAGGTCTAAGTGGGGCTTGAACCTACGCCCCGAAGACCGCCCCGAAAATATTAAGTCAAAGTAGATTTATGGTAGGAATTGAATACTCTTCAAAAGGAGGTTCTCTATTACGGGTCTAATACCTTCAGAATAATGTGGACATAAGTTTCATTTTTATTAACCACATCTATACAATAGAAACAAACTAATGAGACAACCTAACCATGGTTCATACAAAAAAAAAAACGGGATTCTGCTGGAGATTCATTTTCAATATCGTTACCACAATAGGAGGTATTTGTTGCGAGTTCCTTCAGTTTCTATCCAGAGTTCAAGGCATACTTTTCTTAACCACTTGTTTCTTCTAGATTAATACAATTCATCGCTTCGGCCAAAACACTTTCCAGTGCATTTGAATTTGTACCGGGACCAGGTGTTGACCCTGTCTAAACGTCTACTCATAACAAAATTACTGACTAAAAATCCCTGATTTTTTGCCTTTTTTCAAATTGTGGCCCCGTATTTAGCAACCTGAACGGTTGCACTCACACAAAAATAAAAGTGAGATACAAATGAGTACATACATAATGATAACAATAGCCTAGGTATTTGTATTGAAGTTAGAAACAGACAGAAAAAAGTTCAAAAACACTTTGACTGCAATTTTCAGTGGGGCGTAGGTTCAAGCCCCACTGGAACCAAAATTATTTTTCCAATATTTTCCTTTTTTCCTAGTAAGTTTTTACTTCTTTCAAGACTTATTACGGATGTATTGTACAAAAGAGGAAAATTGTCATTTTATAAGCGATTTCTTGCTGATCAAAGTGAATTTACCTCTGAATCAGGAGGGGTAGAGTTAGACATCTTTAAAAATACTGAGTTACATGCGGTAAAAGTTCTTTATTTTGCCTTCATTCTTTAGATTACATATTGTGGAAAAAATGCAGGTAGGTTTTACTTATGCCCCAAGGTTATTTTTGAATGAAGTGAGCAAAATTCAAAACTGACCCAGAGGATTCGACCTTAATTTTTCAATGTTGGAGTTAGAATTCTGTCGCATGAAATCTGCTTACTTAAGGCACCTTAGAAAAAATGTTATTTACAGTTTTATTTTGTGTTTTATAATTGTTTAACAATAGTTTGTTTTTTCTTTTATCAAAATTAATGCTGTAATAAATTCTCTGTAAGTGTTTCAGATAGTGGCCATCACATTGAAATTTGTCTCTACTTGAGCTTGAGGAAATACCACAAATTATACAAAATTTACAAAAAACGGCACGGTAAAAATTGTTTAAAATTTACAACACAGTGCGAAACATGGTCAACTTTAAGAATATACCAAGCAAATGCCATTTTTAAACATTACCATTAGGGGTTCAATACCTTAAGAGGCATAGAGTTGACTTGCATTGAACATGGACCATAAATCAATCTAAACACTTTTTAATTATATCCATTTTTATTTTGCAATAAGAGAAAGTGAAGGTCACGATGACAGAAACCATCTTGAATATTTTTCAAATAGTCTCAGATTTTGAACTTGATTTTCAAACTTTGCAATATTTTACAGCCTTTAAAAAAAGTTACATGATAACAAATGAGAAAACCGATGGAAATACCGAAAGCAACCCTGTGCATTTTTTTAGCCATTTCTACTTTTGTACATAATGTCTGTTGAATAAGTCACAGTTAGTGCCAAATTTTAACGTCAGTTTCATCATTTTTTTAAATTTAAATCAACATCAATATCAGTTATAAAAAGTAGCATATGTCAGTGGTACAACGCTGATGTATGGGGACTTTGCATAGACAATAAAACGCCGGATCTAATGTTTTGTAAAATGCATTTAAGATTATCCTCTGTTATTGCTAGCTGTACTTTTTGTCAAGAGGCCAATTGTAGAACATTTTACAAATAAATCAAAAGGTGTTAAATTCTTCCTGTTCTTTTTATCAAACGGCTAGGTATATTTGACTAGCATTTACAATTCTAAACGATTTAAAATGTCATTTTTATGATAACTTGTGTGTGTGTTCGGCTTTAACGTCTTTTTCAACAATTTTTCAGTCATATAAACGACGGGATAACGTTGTATACAAGTAAGTACGGCGGTATGTTAAGGACATGCATTTATTTTTTCAATATTAAATCATCTCGAGCGCACGACATCTTATCTCGAATGCTCGACATCTTATATAGTGCGCACCACATCTTATCTCGAGCGCTCGACATCTAATCTTGTGCACACGACATCTTATCTCGTGCGTATGACATCTTATTTCGAGCGCACGACATCTTATCTCGAGCGCACGACATATTATCTATATATATTAAAGCCCTTTGTCTGTATTCAGATCATCAGTAAAAACATATGACTGTTTTTGGTCTAGTTTCGTTGATACTTATAATCACTTCACGTGATTGCAGGGTTGTGATTTTAATACATAAACTAATAAAAAAGGCAGCAAAAAATCAGTGATGACGCAAAGGAATAAATTTAAGTCCTTGACAAAATAAAGACTGAGTATGTAGGCTTCGCCCATATGCGAGGGTTGTTCTAAAATAACGTGACAAACTGCGTGTTTTGGAAACTGTACAAACTATATGAACAAAATTTTACCATCATATAATATAACCTTTAATGAGTTAATACATATATTTTCATATCAGTATCTCTAAAAACGAGATTTACAGAGAATTTCAAACACAATCACATATCCCTGACTGGCGCAGGTCTCGGCGCCAAAATAAGGTTAAAACGACGTCAAAGTTATTCCTTTTAAAAATGCTCCCCGTCATGGTCAATACGAAGTCTGTGACTCTTTACCCATGCAATATACGCGCGTTGATACCAGTCTCTACTCAACTATGGTTGAACCTCTGTGTCTCTAACATAAGATCATGCATATCATCAAATCTCTGGTCTCGTAAATGGTCTTTTAACTGCGGAAAATATGCATAGTCTAACTGACTATCAACATTCACTTTGTCCTTATCATCGGTCGTCCCGTCTGAAAATCTGTGATGCCATTTGTATACTAAAGTTCTCGACACATTTTTATTCATGTCTACAGTCTTCATCTTCTTGTAAGTTTCAACTGGTGTCATTCCGAGGCCGACACAAAACTTTATGACGGTTCTGTGCGCCGCCTTGTCCGTTGACGTCGCCGTTTTCGCGTAAATTCAGAAGCAGATTAACCTGTGAAAACTGTCACTGCACATGCATAAGCAACGTCAGATCTTTAAAACTTTTACATATGACGTTGAAATATATGACGTTGATGTGTACGGGCTTTTAGTGCCTAACGCAACGGGTTGTTCGGAAACTGAGACAAGCATCACGGAAGACAGCCTATTAAAACGGACCATTTTTTGGGCTGCGCCGGTTACATTATACCACTTTGACCATAACAAAAGTCCAATGCTTTTTAAAGATAGCGTTTTTCCGGCATAAGGCCATACCAAATTGATTAATAGTTCTTCGGAAAATTTTCAAAAAAAATGGGAGCGAGCGAGCGAATTTATTTTTTTTTTCTCAATTTTGATTTTTTCAGAGGCGGGTAACTTTTACATGGAGCGAGCGGGTATTTTTTTTTTTTTGCAGTTATGATTATACATGAAGTTAACATTTCTTTAAGAATAACACAGAACTTAAACATTTACAGTGTGACTAAGACAGTAGATAGCTTTTCTGTATGTTTTAAAGACTACATGAATGGTTTTGCAAATAAATTCTTGCTAAAATTCACTGAATCACTTTGTTTTTATTTTGTATTTATAATTACTGAGGGATGAGTGTCTTATTTTTAATTTTGATTGTTCTACATTAATCTGAAGGCGTGCCCATTTAACGGCAGAGGATGAGGAATATTTAAGACAAAACAGGCACCCAAGTGGAATAACATATCTTCTGAAACCCAGTTAGATGGCTTCGACACATGAGCAACTTTGTGCCCCTAGGTAGAGGTGAGGGGAAAGTGATAAATCACTTGACCAATGAGACCAAACGGAGTTGGGCACACAAATGCTTCGACATTGCTCGAATCCATTGGAATAATTTCTTAACAGATAAGGTTACAATGTAGCTTAAGTTTTTGTGGTAGAAGTTCATTTCAGTCAAAAATGATAACAGACGGACAAAAAATGATCCCAATATGGCCAGTCTTTAAAAGTGTTATTTGTTGTGCTTTGATTGACCAAGAAATTTTGAGTTGGGAAGGTCTGTTTTTTTCAGATTCTTTCTTTCAATCAATTCACAGCCAATTAATATACAAACAGGGAAAATTGGGGTTACAATACAACAGAAATTATTCTTTATATCTACACAACTTATCTGACTGCCGTACTAAAGAAGTTACGTTCAAAACGATTTGGGCCCGAGACAATTAATGTGATGGATCAGTCAGGATCTGTGAATAAACTTTTTTTTCAAGAAAGCACTGGCTTTGGCTCTAGATCTAAAATATTTAACTAAACAACTGATAACAAATGGTTTGAAGACTTTATCTGAACAATATTTCTATGTTTAATCCAAATATTTTCAATTTGAATCCCCGTGGCCGTGCACGTCTTACAAGTCGAGCTTTGTTCTTTTCACTGTATAATTTGAACAATCGTAGAACGTGCCTACTTCATCACCTACCGGCATATCGAAGGCCATGTGTGGCACTAGCACAGACACTCCGGATTTAAAACAAATGATGAACAACACCATAATTCCTGACTTTCTGAGTTTGTGTCATCAGCTACATGTATTACGAACGCATGGATTCCGATCAATATCACTTTGACGCATTAAAACAGCGATAAAACCTGTTTACCGTTATCATTCCGGACCGCGTAATCAGAAAACAAATTTTTTTTCGGCGATTTTTATGTACGTGCGGACGGGTGATTTTTTTTTCTTTTTCTCGGGAATGAAATCATTGATGCGGTAGTTCCGACGAACGACAAATCAATTTGGTATGGCCTAAGCTCTTGATCAAAATCTTTGAAAATAAATTATTAACAATTTCTGTAAATTCATTAAGTTTGGACGTTGATAAATTATTCAAATAAAATTTGTCACGCTATATTGGGACAACCCTCGTATGTTTCCTCTTTATCCATGCATGCAGTTTTATGACTTTTCTGACAACAGAGAGTTTGAGATTTCAACCTTCGCCTTCCCCTTCAACGTCTCTCATATATATTTGGGGTAAAACGTCACCGATATGCGTGTATTTTATTTATATCAGACGTTGCTACTAAAGTTTTCCATGTAATATCAAGTAAGCCTAAGACTTCTCTATATTACTATGTGAAATAAAAAGCTTAGTTTCAGGATTTCTGCTTATTAAGTTATTCGATTATCCATATGTATAATTAGACTAAATTCGATGCGAAACGCTATCAATAAGTATAAGAATAATGAAGCTTTGTATGGCTAATGATTTTAACTAAATACATTGAATTGAACCTGGAAGTATGAAGTTATCAACTGATTTTGAGAAACTTTGAGATTTTGTTCAAACTTTAACTTCTACGGCATATTTGTGTCTCCAGGCGGTATCGATTATACCAGATGGGCCTTTTTGTCGTATGAAGTGAAGTTTTGAACGTCCGAAGATGTGATATCACGAAAGTCAAAACTTCAGTCTTTTTACATCTACTCTGTCCACATACTCGGCATCAAAGACTGAATTCTGCTTGGAGGCACATGGCATGACAGTCATTTTACTTGAAAAATGAATAATAACGCGCGATTATCATTTGGCGGAACATTTTATTTCACTTTCAAATAAAATCAATCCTTTCTGTCGGACACTTAATACGACAATTGCGTTTTAATTATTTTATAAACATAAAATGGTATTAGTAAGACGGAAAATTTTCCAGAAGTATCTGACAATTTCAGATCTATGATATCATGATGCGAGAAGTTTCCTGTTAGCCGTATGGGATAACTCCATTCTTCACATGCACGGACCAAGAGCCTGGCAGAGAGGAATTGTGGGTCAATTCCCCCTTTGATTCTTACATTTTACAAAGAAAATCGGTCTTGAAACTCGGTGTGACACCCCCTACCCCCATCCATGAAATGAGTGATCCCCTCTTTAAATGTGATGTCCCTCTAACCAAAATTCCTGGATCTGCACATACTTTACTTATGAAATAGTATATTCAGACAAATACGTGTCACATATGCCATGTTATTTTGTGCGACAATTTTCGTCTCCACCTAACATTTATTTCTTGACTGTTTCGCTACACATTTGGTGAGACTTGGCACGAATATATTGTGCTGTCTGAGAGTTTGGCATTATACAGAGTCATACAGTGTCATGATGCCAAAACGTATGATATCACGAGAGTATCTTACATTTGTTTCAAATCGCTTGTTAAATGTATTAATAAATTGTGTATATTGGCTCATGTTATAAACATATCTTTTAAAAGGTTAGATTTTCATCAGGTACATTGTTTATGAGAGTCTACAAGTAAAACGCGTCTTTTAAGGAATTCGATGTACAAAGTACCAATTCAAAGTAAAAAAAAAAACTTTAAGAAAAACTATGAAATACTAGCCAACAGCATGACGGATGAATCTGTCTTTTATATTTTCTGTTCTTGTTTAAAAATATTAACTGTATTATCTTTCAAGAACACCATCAACAATAGAATACGTTGATATGATTATTAGCACGACTTTTCGAAAAAAAAGAAGAGCTATTGCACTCGCCCTATGTCGGCGTCGGCGTCGCCGTTGGTTAAAGTTTTTGATAAAGTCAAATATCTCTGTTACTATCAAAGCTATTGACTTGAAACTTAAAATAGTTATTAGCTATCAAATAATCTCCATAACTCTGATTTGAATTTTGACAGAATTATGCCCCTTATTAACTTAGACTTTTTTATTAAAGTTTTTGATAATGCCAAATATCTCTGTTACTATTAAAGCTTTTGACTTGAAACTCAAAATAATTATCTACTTTCAAAGTCTACATCAGGTAATACAATTCCCATAACACTTATTTGAATTTTGACAGAATCATGCCCCTTTTTAACTTAGAATATTTTGTTAAATTTTTTGATAAAGTCAAATATCTCTGTTTCTATTAAAGCTTTTGACTTGAAACTCAAAATAGTTATTGAATATCAAAGTCTACACCAGGAGACAAAATTCCCATAACTCTGATTTGAATTTTGACAAAGTTATGTCCCATTCTAACTTTGATTTTTTTACAGGCAAAGCTCTAATTCAGTCAAGCACTGAGAAAAGTCGAGCGCGCTGTCTTACGGACAGCTCTTGTCATTTTTATTTCCTCTCATGTATGGTTTACAATCGTGCATTGTATACTGACATCATTTTACATAAAACCAACACCAGTGAGTTTTTACATTGTTCACATTGTTTCGTTTTTTTTTTTTTTTTTTTTTTTTATCGTAATCGCACTAATATCCATGCGATGATTATATTAATTGAAATGTTTTATTTAATTTTCTTTTTAAAAACCTCTTTTAAAAGTCCTGCCCTTTCGGACAATTGATACCAAAATGCACGAAAAAAAAACAACATGATCATAATTACGGATGAATTGAATGGGCGGATTAAAAGAAGTAAGGTTCATTCTAAAGTTTGAAATCTCAAGGAATTTTAATCGAACTTCAACTTCATACGTTAACTTCACAAGAGACGTTGAAGGGGAAGGCGAAGGTTGAAATCAAAAACTCTCTAATGTGCGAATTGATACTTTAGTCGAACTGAGTTTTGTTGCTATAAACATGCAGTTAGTATAATTAATTATATTCGTTTAAGTTTGGTGATAGGATGACCTTGTTCTTGCGGGAAACTTAAATAACCTCTGAATAGGCGGGACCCTAATTTGAGTTGGTTTACTATTGGCACGTGTTTGAATTGTTTTGATATTGACACGTATTTGTACAGAAATTGTGTTTTTTCATTACTTAAATTCGTCTATTGATATAACATACGTGAAGAGCTGTTCGGTTTTATTTACAATGGATTGATACAGATTCTAATCATTTTCGCTGTATAAGTTTGTTTATATTTGGGGAATACTTTTTGCATTGACGAAAGCATATGGTAATTTACGTATACTGAAGTAAATAATTACTTGCACAAATTAAGCATCAAGACAACTTAATTAAAGTTACTGTATATGCCATATTCGGAAGCAAATAAGATTTATTTCTATGTAAGATATATGTAATATTTGCAATTATCGAGAGGTTCCTTAAATATAGAAACGGCATTTCAGAAAAATCTTAAACACGAGACAAAATATCCAAACCATTGTCTATTTTACTTGTAAAACACAAGCCAACTAATGGTTTCAGGCAATAATAACTAAGTCGAACCTGGGTTCCCGTCTGCAGAATGATCTGTTGGCGTAAATGGATCTGTAGAAAGATTAAGTACTCAGTGAGACAATGTGCTTTATATGAATAATAAAGTAAATTCCTTTGGTTTTACAGTCAACTCAGAGATAAATGTTTGAAATACATTCATTTGGAGTTGCAGTTTGACATAGGTAGAACGAACCTCCTAATTTAAAAGCGATTTTAAAAGGCATGTGAAATGACGTTTTACTTGCCCCGAATGTTTTGTCCTTTGTAAGAAGTAATATTTTGCTAGCATTGATTTTAATATTTGAGAACATTAAATATAAGCTTTTATTGTTATCTAAATACGGACGTTAACTGGAATATAAAGCTTCAGAATTTTCTGCTGCATATCTTAAAAATTGTTGAAGAAATATAAAAACTCGTACCTCCCGTGCATAGTGCTCTCTTTCGTTGCGCATTCGTTGCGAAACTATGCAGTACTTGACCATCTGTAGCTTTGTAAATATATCCGAATTTTGTATGTGTTAGTTTGGTAAAGGTACTCGGGTCAAAAGAAGATGCTGTGTGAACAAAGACAACATATTAATAACAATTAAATAGGTAAATGTATACATAGACTTCAAAATATATTTAAAATCTATATTTTTAGTCACATATTGGTAATAAGGCAACAAGAACAAGTAACAAATAGGCAACATTCCGAGAGCATTACCTCCCAAGGTGTAACACTGTAGCAATGTGTGCATTGATTTGTTACGAGTTCAAGGTGTAAAGAACTTACGATAGCTGCATAAAGTTACCAATTCTACATAGGAGTTAGTAAATAAAATCTGTTCGAAGCATAGAATGCAGATAAGCAAAATAACAGCAAATTCGGTTTGATCGGGGCTGTTCATGAGAGGTACTGGGCACTGCGAAATCTCACACGCCCACTTCCACCGGCTTAAGTAGAATTCTGTAAAATATATTCTGTCATAGCTTCTGTCATAGAAAGTATAACGCTCTACATAGGATAAGGTCATAAGTATGAGTTACTATGATCTAAGTAGGAGTTATAAAATCGTAGGTAGGAGGTAGTAGGTCGTACGCTGGAGTCGGTTTGTCTTTCGTCGGCCTTGCTATCAATCTCTGTTCGCCATAGGATGCTTTCATAATATGAAAGGAATATATGTATTCATGGTACATTTTTGCAGGCAATTTAGTAAGTAATAAAAGTAAATCCGGCCACATGTTAAAAATAATTCATTTAGAAATAGATAGAAAACTACGTTTTACTGATCTAACTGATCATTGTCTCATTAGTTATAACAGTATGCATACCATTATATTTTATAATGACTCTGCGTCTAGTGTTCCATGTCCAACAAAGAGCAGTACCATTTCGTGTTGATATCAATTTTTCTGAAGATGTAATTTGACCTTTGCGTTCCAGGCATTTATGTACAGATATGTTCAGTGGAAGTTCGTCCTCATCGTCGAGCCGATCAATACCATTATCTTGAATTAAAAGGGTAATATACATATTATTTCCCATTTCAGTTGCTGGTAAAGACTTTGAAAGAAATCAAGTCCTCTAGAATATTAAAGAATACATTAATACGATTTAATAATTTGATGATGCAATAGAAACAATTCTACAAGAAGATCTTTTCGAAGCACAGAACGCAGTCCAACAAGTTTAAAGTAAACTCGGTTACACTTGCCGTTTTGCACATTCTCAAGTGGAACATTATTACTAGAAAACAAAACACTGACACCATGCAACCCAGTATATTTAAATCTTTGAATTCCAAATGGTCATATGATGTTTGCATGTAGTCTAGGCAACCTGTGTTACAAGTTTATGTTTCTTTTTAAATGGAAAATTGTCAATATTAGAAACTCACCCAGTTTCATTAGACCAAGTATTTATCAGTGCCAATTTAAAGGTGTTTTAACAGAAATATGTTTTTGACAACGTAAATAATCTTAAACGCCTTCCAAGGCTTGTGTACCCAGTGCTCAACAAAATATTTCTATTTTTTATTTTTCTTTAAATGTGAAACAATATCCGATTCGGTTTGATGGTTTTTAGTTCAACAGACTTAAAATAAGCTATATCAACATTTGATTCAGTCTTTCTGTGTTTTATTCAATCACTCATTCGTTTGTACGGCTGTTATTTTGATATCATATTTTAAAATGCTTGAATAGAGAATATTAAAACAAGGCAAAATGCATATTATCACCATTCAAATGAACTTTGTACAGTGCCATGTAGCCATATCTTCCACACGGTGTACTTTGCTCTCCACAACGTGCTATACAGTTTGATTCTTGAATACCTTTCGTAGTTATCGTGTCAGTACAAAAACACTGAAATTGTAATCATATTTACATATGATTTATTTTTCAAACTATTTTTCAAATTTCATATATATCGTGCACAATTGTTTTTAAGGGCATGGTAGTACGATTAACTGCAACAGATGGTAAGGGTAGAATCAAACATTTAAAGTTCTAAAGGCTTTTAATTTTATGTTAAAACAGATGAAACAGCTATCTAAGTAGAAGTTATACGCGTATATATATGGTTAGAAAAGCGCTACTTTTGATACTGCACATGAACTTTTAAATGAGGTAATAAAAGCAATAAATTCAATAAAACATTCTAATATGCCTGTCAATTTTCAATGTTTAGATAAATTACTAGAGAAAACAATTATGTTAAATAGGATTTAACAAGAAACCGATATATTTTATTTTTAATAACGGAAAAAGTGGCAGCCACAGTTTTAGCCTTTAAGCTGGATGTTAAACTGTCAAATAGTCATTGATTATGCATTACATTACAAGCTCTTTACTGTAATACAGTTTGCAATATTACATCTTGACTTATTCAGGCTATTATGGTGAATTTTATTCTGATGCAACGCCTGACGCCCTTCATACCTGTAAAATTGGATTTAGAAACAAATCGAATGTACTTAGATTCAATGAAATTCGGCTTAAAAATTAAAGCAAATGAATGTTACCAGTTCAATGTTCTAGACTCGTGACTCTTTACCCTCAAATATTAAATTTCTTTTAATCAGTTACATTAATATGATAGAATTCGTATAATGTAAGTAGGATTCTAAAGCAATGATAAAATGGAAACTAAAACGTAATTTTCATACAATTCGTTACTTACACCTGCTTTGCTTATACCAATGTATACAGTACTTCCACATGCTGCATAGCAGCGTCCAAGAGAACTAACGTTGTATGCAAGCACTGCTTTGTGTTTTCCTATGTACCAGCAACCTGCAAAAAGATTCACCACCAAAGCATTTTGATTGTTCTTATCAGAACCTTTTGAAACGTAATAAATCACGTGACTGTACTAACTTAATAATCTAACTTGTCAAAGTGGTGTCTGTTGTCGTGTCATAAACGAAGTTAAGTTACTTTAAAGCTGCAACTGGGTATGCAATGCTGACGATTTTAACAATAATTGTTGACGTATTAGCGAACTGTATATGCTTGTAGAAAGTATATATTTTCCAGTACACAATAGCGCAAAGGACTGCATAATTTTCTTGGACTAACGTTCAATTTTGTCAAAGACATTTGAACAAATCTTACATTTTAAAACATTGCATTAAATTAAGTATTGATATTAAATATTGAATGTTTATCGGAAAATTATCATGCATGTACATAAATATTCATTTTTTGTGTACTTTATAACCTACTATATATTCAATTTTATTTAAACTATAAGCTATTAATAAATACATGTACCAAAGATTTATGTGTTCCGCTTTGGTAATGGATATGTTACGCGCATATAGCCAATCTGCGCATTTGGTAAATCGCGCAGCGCAAATAACCAATTTGTTATCTGCGCAACGATTTGTAAATCGGGCAACCTTATATATTTCTTATATGCGCAGGGTAACTGTCTTGCGCGTTTGGTAAATGAGTCTGCGCTTTTAACATATGGATGGTATCTCCCGATAAAATTGAATATCATTAGAGGGTTAGACTTGTAGGCCTACATAAAACTGTTTAATTTTAAAGGAACTGACGGTGATCAGGCACGCGTAAAAGTGTGAATTGACTGTGCTTAATTTGTAAAGAACAATTTTTTAAAGTAAATGAGCGTATTTATGTGGTAATTTCAATGAGATGCTCAAGTCCCTGGTAGTTTATAGACTAAAAATTTCTGTTGACGACGGTATTAAGAGTTATTTGTCATAGGTGTTAAAAACTTTAAAATGATACAAAATATCCAAAGTATATTTAATAACACAAGTTTTTTTTATTTATTTTTTTATTTTTTTTTTAAACTTTTAAACGCCGTAGCCTGTGCGGGATGTCGATCCAGCACTAATATCAAATCCTGAAATGACACCGATATTTCAAATATATTGATCATTTCTTACAGATCGTATTGATATTTTTAATGTTTTGTAGTACAAAAGAGTAATTTTCGCCAGAACGTGAACGAATTTTTGTTGCTGCGCAAGATGTGTCCTGCGCTAATAGAAAATCTGGAAATTACTCTGATAATATGAATAACTGCCATAAACCATGCTAACTTTTACATTGTTTAACAATTACAGACTGATATTGCAAATCTTGGTTTTTTTGTGTCATAAATTTATTTCAACATCAGTAAATTCATGGGAGTCGGTCACCAGGTTTCAATATCTGCAGTATGATACAATATGCAATAAAATTCAAACATGCGTGAAGGTGTGATTTCCTTCGGATAGCCACATCGTCCTCTCTATTCTTTTTATAACTAAAGTATTTTCACTTCATTCGATCACATGCAGTCATTTTATACCGGATATAGAACATAAAGTAAACTTACATAACAGACTGAATTGCCACACACTTACCACAATTCACCATATCGCCTTTTTTCATCATATTAATACCGCAATTCTTTTTTACCAACGTGAGCATATCTCTTCACATGGCCAAGATTAAAAATAAAACAAAAATAAGCAGAATTAAAAGACGATTCTTACAAATCTTTTATACTTATAATCATTTTTTAATGTTTTATAGTCATGATAGTGAGACAGATAGAATAACTAATAAGTTTCGTCAAAATGTGAACGAATTTTCACATTTTGAAGGTGCGCAAGATGTGTGTCCTGCGTTAATAGAACTCTGAAAATACTCCAAGAACTTGAATATCTTTTATAAACCATTTTAACTTTTACTTCGTTTTTCGATTACAGTCTAAAAATGTAGCTTTTGAAAATCTGAATATAATGTTTCATCCGTAGCCTGCGCGGGATGTTGTTCCTGCGCTAATAGCAAATTCTGAACTGACGCCGATATTTCAAACATATTTCAGTTCTAAAAGATACTATTTATGTAACTTTATAAAAAAAATGTTTTCGGATTAGAAAAAAATAGAAAGAAGCGTGATGTCCGTCATAACGGGAACGAAATATTACACTTGTTATCTGCGCAAGATGTGTTTGCCCTGCGCTAATAAAAAATCTGGAAATAATCCCGATAACTTGGATATCTTTCATAAACCATGCTAACTTTATCATTGTTTTGTGATTACAGGCTGTAATTGTAGCTTTTGCCAAAAGAATATTTTGTTACATCTGTATCTTGCGCGGGATGTCGGCCCTGCGCTAATAAAAAATCTGGAAATGATCCTGATTACCTGAATATCTTTCATAAACCATGCTAAATTTAACTTTGTTTTATTGTTACAGACTAAAATTGTAGCTTTTGCAAAGACAAATATAATTTTAATTCTGTAACCCGCGCGGGATGTCAGCTCTGCGCTAACAGCAAATCCTGATTTTAAATATATTTAATTTATAAAGGCATATCATTTATTATCTTTTAAAAATGTAGTAGAAATAGATAGAAACAAGAGTGGTTTCCGTCATAACGAGAACGAAAAATTATATGTTTTATCTGTGCAAGACGTATGTCCTGCGCTAATACAAAGTTTTAACATTACTCCGATAATTTCATACGCTATGTCAACTTAAATTTTGTTATTACAATTACAGACTAAAATTGTAGCTAGAATATTTACTTCTACATAATCCGCGGGATGACGGTCCTGCACTAATCGCAATTCCTGAAATGTCAACAATATACCAAATATATGTCATTTCTTACAATTCTAATTGATATTATTTTTTTTCATGCTTTTATAATGCAAAATAAATAGAATAACGAGTAAATTCCATCAAAACGTGCACCAAAATTTACATTTTGTAGCTGCGCAAAATGTGTGTCCTGCTCTAATAAAAAATCTGAAAATTACTCTGTTTACTAGAATATCTTTCATAAACCATGTAAATTGTATCATTGTTTTACGGGCTGAAAGTCTAGCTTTTGCCAAAATGAATATCTTGTTACATCTGTAACCGGCGTGGGATATCGGTCCTGCGCTAATAGCAAATCCTGAAATGATGCCGAAACTTCAAATATATAATTTTATTTCTAAAGCATTCTATTTATGTACTTTTTTCTAAAAAAAAAAAGAAGAAACAAACTGTTTTTGTGGTAGAAAATAAATAGAAAAAGGAGTGAGTTCTGTCATGAATAGTACGAAATATTACTTTTTTCTCTGCGCAAGATATGTGTCCTGCGCTAATGGAAAAGCCGGATATTACTCCGATAGCTTTAACTTTGCTTTACGAGTCCAAACTAAAATTATAGTTTCTGCAAAGCAGAATATAACGTTACATCTGTAACCTGCGCGGGATGTCAGTCCTGCGCTTATAGCTAGTTTGACCCTTATCATGCTGGACACGATTGATTCCGCCTTTGCTACTCGTCGAGTTGGTCGGCCTACACGTGGTTAAACAGTTAAAATCGTGAACTTGTGATTCAATCAGTGTTATATTTCACATTAAGGGATAAATTAATTTTCAATGTTTTTTTTTTTTTCTTTTTTTTTTTTTAAATTGGTGACTTAATACTATAATAAACATTTATTGGCTATAAACTCTTGATAAACAGAAGAGAACAGAACATATCTTTTATTAGCTTTGTACATAATACATCAAAATTATAGAATTGACATTTGCATAACATATAGTATTACATCAGATCTGACTATATGATAAAATTATAATAAATTTACAGATTATGAAAAGGATGATCATATAAAGCGCAAACTATGTGGACAGGCGATCTATGAAAATGTATATATTATCTTGCTTTGATGATAAATCGTCTGTAGCGAATTCCTGTGAATGTTCAGTATTAGAAAATCGTGTTTATTTCCTTAACCTTTTAAAGTATTAAGCAATACATTTGATAGTTGTGAAAGATAGTAAATAGAATAAAGTTTAGAATAGATCATTTTTACATTTTTCTATTGTAGCCCCGTACGTCCAAAAGACCAGATAGCAAAGAAATATTCCTGTTTTGTTGAATTTTTTCAGTAACCTGTACAACTGATAATGCATCTCATTACATGCTTCTAAATGCAATACTGGTATGCTTAAGTCTGATGTAATTAAGTTTAATATTTTCAATCAGTGATAGTAAACAAGTAAACATGGATATCAACTGTAATATATCAGGGTGTGTTACTTGTGCAAATTTTTGTCACTTTATATGTTTCATTCTAATATGCCTGCCTCTGTTAAAACACTCTCACGACAGAATGACGTCACGTTAACGTGCGTTGACATCAAAGATTTTGTTGCGACAAAGAAAAAGCGCTTGTATATTTATCTACAGTTTTAGATTAAGGGCATACTAGTATTGGAATCGAAATAATTTATAGCAAAACCATGTTTTAAGACTCTTTATACACTCGGGCGTTCATACGTCGTACAAAAAAAATCACTCGGGATGCGCCCTCATGATATTATTACGCCCGACGTATAACCGCCCGTCGTGCATAAACATACATAGACTTACATCTGCGCAGATAACAAATGTAAAATTTCGTTCTCGTTATGACAGAAATCACTCTTTTTTCTATTCATTTTTACAGTACTCATTTGAAAGTTACATAAATAGTGTGTTTTATGAATGAAATATATTTGAAATACAGTGTAATTTCAAACTTTGCTATTAGCGCAGGACCGACCTCCCACGCAAGTTACAGGTGTAACATTATAGATCCATTTAGATTTGTAAAAAACAACTATAGTTTTAGTCTGTAATCGTAAATCAAAGTAAAAGTTAATATGATTTATAAAAGATATTCAAGTTATCAGAGTAATTTCCAGATTTATTATTAGCGCAGACACACATCTTGCGCAGATAAAAAATGTAATATTTCGTTCTCGTTATGACAGAAATCACTCTTTTTCTATTCATTTTTTACAGTATTCATTTGAAAGTTACATAAATAGTATGTTTTATGAATGAAATATATTTGAAATACAGTGTAATTTCAAACTTCGCTATCAGCGCAGGACCGACCTCCCACGCAAGTTACAGGTGTAACATTATAGATCCATTTAGATTTGTAAAAAAACTATAGTTTTAGTCTGTAATCATAAATTAAAGTAAAAGTTAATATGATTTATAAAGATATTCAAGTTATCAGTGTAATTTCCAGATTTATTATTAGCGCAGACACACATCTTGCGCAGATAAAAAATGTAATATTTCGTTCTCGTTATGACAGAAATCACTCTTTTTCTATTCATTTTTTACAGTATTTATTTGAAAGTTACATAAATAGTATGTTTTATGAATGAAATATATTTGAAATACAGTGTAATTTCAAACTTTGCTATTAGCGCAGGACCGACCTCCCACGCAAGTTACAGGTGTAACATTATAGATCCATTTAGAAAAATTATAGTTTTAGTCTGTAATTGTAAATCAAAGTAAAAGCTGATATGATTTATAAAAGATATTCAAGTTATCAGAGTAATTTCCAGATTTATTATTAGCGCAGACACACATCTTGCGCAGATAAAAAATGTAACATTTCGTTCTCGTTATGACAGAAATCACCTTTTTTCTAATCATTTTTTTACAGTATTCATTTGAAAGTTACATAAATAGTATGTTTTATGAATGAAATATATTTGAAATATAGTGTAATTTCAAACTTTGCTATTAGCACAGGACCGACCTCCAACGCAAGTTACAGGTGTAACATTATAGATCCATTTAGATTTGTAAAAAAAAACAACTATAGTTTTAGTCTGTAATCGTAAATCTAAGTTAAAGTTAATATGATTTATAAAAGATATTCAAGTTATCAGAGTAATTTCCAGATTTTCATTTAGCGCAGGGCACCGAACACATATCTTGTGCAGCTACAAAATATAAAATTTCGTTTACGTTTTGATGAAAATTAGGTCTACTCTTTATTCGATCGATTTTGTACTATAAAATAATAATAATAATATAGATAAGATTTGTAAGAATTTTCTTTTAATTCTGTGACTTTTTTATTTCATCTTTTATCTTAGACATGTTGAGAGATTTGCTCCCGTTGGTAAAAAGAATATTATTGTGAAATTTCAAGATATTTCAATATAATAAAATGATATTTTGCCAAGTGTGTGCTCGGGTGAAGTAGAAAATTATAAAAAATAGCATAAAACATACCAGAGGACGACCTGTGCAAGCTGGAGGAAATCACACCTTCACGCATGTTTGGGTTTTATTGCATCTTGTATAAGATCGGAGGTATTGAAACCTGGTGACCGACTGCCGTGAATTTACTGATGTAGAAACAAATTTATGACACATAATTTAAGTACCAAGATATTCAGCATTTGACATCTATATTTATTAATAAATTGACCAACTGCATGATTTATCAAACACGAAATGCAAATTTCTGATATATAAAGTTACATTTGTTATTTGCGCTGCGCATTTGGTAAATCGCGCAGGTTAAATTTATCCTGCGCAACAATTGGTATAGGACAATAATAACACAACGATCAGGATCACCGATAACAGAGCTATAATCGATATCTTAATTTCAATATTCTTTCATATCTTTTATATGTACAGTTAAAGACTTATGTTGAGAACATAAAGAAATGTTTTAGATCAATATTTGAATAGCATGACTGTCAACAGTAAAAACGAACGAAAAACCGCGAGCTGAGTTTTGACTATTGATCGGTAAGTCCTTTAATACGTATTTTAATAAGATTACTTCAATTTACAGATTTATGTTACAAATTTTGACTTATTAGCCAAGTAAACTTGTGTTGAATATAGACCGATCCATAGCACGGACTATTGACTATCCATATATACAGGATTATATACAATAGTACTTTTTAGTGTGGAAGCGTAACAGTGAAAGACATACATGAGATGTATGATACGTTTTTCAAGCAATGATCTCAAATTGACATCCCAAATAGAACATGTCAAACAAAATGACAAAAATGTGAAAATAGAATTTTGATGCCAAATTTGTAACAATACCGAGAGTATTATGTGTTATTAGCATTTGAAGGGCTTAATCAAGTGCGAAAATTAAACCAGATACCGCTCCATGCCATATATGACTCGACATCAGACAAAGATGCCCAAAACGAAGTAACGCATGTACTGTCGCACAGCACAGATACATATTCAATCTAACAAAATATATGTAACATGTATTGACGTTAAAATGAACACACTAAACAGCTGAGGGTCAGAAATAACATACTATCTGTAGTAAAGAGCAATTGTGCTTTAAGCTACCAAAATAGAGAAGTGGAAACTCCACAGGTCGCTCAACACGACAAAAACAAAAATGTTGAAGGCTCGGTTTCATTGAGCCTGTTCATGGACGGAAGTGGTAATGCATGCTACTGTTCACGCCCTCTATCCCCGGGTTGAGCAGAACTCAAAGCGAGAAAAGCTGACATGCTTTTTATACGCCCGTTTTGAAGAAAAAACTCGACGTATAATGTGATGACGCGTGCGTATGTCCGAGCTTAAATTTGCATAATTAGGTAGCTATAGGAACATTAGGCAACTGTACAATTTATTTGATGTCATTAACTCCGTAGGCTTTTATGTGGCTAGTTTTCTAGAGAGAGCAAAAGAGTAGCCACATATGAAAGAAAGTCCGTCCTTCTGTCCGTTATAATTCGTTTCCGGAGCATAACTTCATAACCATTCAAGGTATTGATTTTAAACTTGGCATGTAGGTAGATGGCAACGAGATGATCTGCGCTTGAACCTGTTCTGTAGGTCAAATGCCAATGTCACAAATTCAGCTAAAAGGTCAAAATTGGCCATCAAATTTCGTGTCCGGAGCATAATTAGATAGCCATGCAAGGCATTGACCCCGAACCTTGGTTTGTAGATAGGTGGTGATAAGACAATGCGCAGAGCACATGAACCGGGTCAGTAGGTCAAAGGTCAAGGTCACAAATCGAGCTTAAAGATCAAATTTGTCCGTTTTATTTCGTGTCCAGAGTATAACTTATTAACGAGGTATTGAGTTCAAACTTGAGGTGTAGGTACATAAACCAGAGGTTGGTCTACGGAACGCGGGGTCGTGAGTTCGATCCTCGGGCGGGTCGTATGTTCTCCGTGACTATTTGATAAACGACATTGTGTCTGAAATCATTAGTCCTCCGCCTCTGATTCATGTGGGAAGTTGGCAGTTATTTGTGGGGAACAGGTTTGTACTGGTACAAAAACCAGGATCACTAGTTAGGTTAACTGCCCGCCATTACATGACTGAAATACTGTTGAAAAACGGCATTAAACCCAAAACAAACAAATAAACAAACATAAACCAGGGTGGTAGGTCAAATGTCACAGCAAGGTCCAATTTTTCCCATCATATTTCATGTCCAGAACATAAATTGAAAACTTATAAAGGTATTGACTTGAAACTTGGAATATAGGCAGGTGTTGATAAAGACTGCAACAATCTATATTGCAAACCCCTCACCGCCTGCACCCCACCCCAAAATTTTGATTTCATTTAGCTTCTTGCTCTTTAGTATTCTGCCATCCTCCATCCCCACACCACGCCATTTTTTATTTTTCATTTAGTTTCTTGCTCTTATCCTGTCTTCTGTCACCAGCACTACACACTTCTCCCCTCTAAAATCCTCACATGTCTCACCAAAAACCCTTTAAATATGCTTTTTCTTAAATTTTGCTTTCCTTCTCCTCTGATATATTCCTTCGGGTGTATATTCCCCCGCTTGGCGGAGCTCTTGTTCATATTTCTTAAGCAATTACCTTGTAAATTGTCTTTAAATGTATCATGCACACCGATTACATTTTGTACCACATAATTAAAGACACTAGCCTCCAGATCGTACGACAACATAAAAAGAAGGCATTTTGCCTTAATTATAAATATCGATATCTAACGGTCGTAAAATGCATATTCCTCCGTGTTGTATTGTTCCTATACTGATATAGACAACGGGAAAGCTTTTATTGTCGCGGTGGCCCGGGTTTGATTCCCGACTTGAGCTTCGTTTTTTCTTGATTTGGCATTGTTAAGTTAGTTCGGAAACAAAAAAGTCATATTTTTATGTTTATAATATAACCAAACTTCAATTATAAAGAAAGAACACTTTAAGCCAAAATCCGGAGATCAGTGCCTTTAACATAATAAATGGATTCAACAGCATGCAATGTATAAGCTACATCGATAATGTTTTCTATAAAGACAGTTTTTAATTTTAACATCAGTTATCATACCTAGGAAATCAAATGTTGCGTCCGCTAAGTGATACCCTACCCACAAATCTTCAGTTATATATTCCTTTGCGATATTAACTGAGAGTGTTGAAAACTCTACTGATGGCGTCCAAAGGGTGCACCTGCCCGCCGCATTTATCCATGTTAAGCTGTTTTGTGATGTGTAGTATGGTGATGTAGCTGAAACAGAATGTGTAAGGATATTTAGAATAAATTTTGTGAATCCACTCACGCAGTCTAAAGTAATACAGAAAGCCTGACTGATTCAAACTTCAGGAAATGAAAGAATTTTTCAGACTGACTTTTTGAATTCATATAGATGTAAAATCAATTCACGGAAAAGGGTTTATCAAGGCTTTATGAATAACTGAGGCTGTTATTACATAATTGCTTTAACGTGTAGGAGATGATTTTCAAAATTATACTGCCAAATGTGTTTAATAATTCATTACTGTTAAGCCAAAACAATAGATTTAATTTAGCTAGAATTCAAGAATGAGCATCTCGTATCGCATTTTGTAGTTTCGCAGTTTCGTTGTTTCGAGTTTTCACAATCGCAGTTTCGAGTTTTCACCATCGTGGTATCGTTGTTTTGACATTTCATCATCGTAGTATCGTGGTTTCGTGCTTTTGGTGTAATTTTACGTGGCGATGACCCTAACGGGACACCGTAGGAAACAATTTGATTTAGAATAAGAGAATTTCTCTCATTAAAATCCACTTAAATTATTTCAAAGTGAAGAAGTGTCTCTTCTATTGCATAAGGCGGCTAGACAAAAGCAAAGGTTGACTGAAATTTGTATATAATAGATCTTTCACTACTTGTACTATGAGAACTAATATAAAGTCGGAACCACGAGCACATCAAATACAATTAACATTTTTATTTCCTATACCAAAAACATAACTATAGAAGCTCATATTTTGAGAACGTAAATGTAGCCGAAATCCTATTTATCCTATTTAATTTGTAAACGTCACCGAATCCAGAAATATTTGATTGTGCGGGAAGGTTATGGCACTAGTTTAGAATGAAGACGTCAACGGCGAGGCGCATAGCGCCGGCAGGGGGTAGGTACTGGAGGGGACCACCCGCTTGTGTAAATGGGGGTCTCCCCTTGTAACATTTTGAAATTGCGGCCAGTGGGGCGGGATGGGGTGGGGTGGGAAGTGGTACGAGCCCCTTGGCCCGGCCCTGGATCTAGGCCTGAACATAACGTTTTATTTCATATGTAGACCTATTGACTAACTTGCTATGTCTGGTTTTCCATTCATTGAAATACTTGAAAAAAAATGAAAAGGATGTCTGTAGATGTAAATGTTTATACGAAACAAAATAATATATATAATATATAGGAGAATTGGTTTCCAATAATATAGAAGAAGCCACGCATAATCTTGAATCATGCGTTATTTTATCAAATTACAGGTTCGGTGTTATTTTTAAGAAAATAAGATTGATATCCCTCCCTAAAGTACTTCTATTGAATATATTTCAATACTTGCCTTTATCTTTATATACCATTCGCATAAAAATGTTTTCGTAATTAAAATAATTATATTATGCGATGAATTCTTGTATGTTTGACATTTTTCTTATTTAAATATCATTCTATCATAGGCAAAATCAAATATAACCGCCACTAACAATATGGACAACTCAGTGTTATCCTTTAATACGGAGGCAACCTAAATGAAAATGATTTACGCAAAGGAAAAATACACTAGCTCTTTTCATAACTGTACTCAAAGTAGTTTTGAATTCTAAAGAAACATTGGCCTACCTTGCAAGCCTTTTAGCTCTTGAAACTGGCAAAAAATCGACAAAATATCCCAAATTAGAAGAAACATACTTGACCTTTTGTATTTAATAATAGTAAATATCCTAAGATACTTGTATCTCAGAGAAGAACATTTTGAATACATATCAGTATCCGTATTGATAAATTGAGGTTAAATTTGTGTGATTTTAAATATAATATGCATGCATGGTTTCGAATATTGGTAAAACATTCTTTCCTTATAGATAAAAATATCAGTTGACTTTGATAAACATTGAAAAAGTTTGTTAAAATTAAAGCGATACTGCATGTCTGTTGTTTTAACTAACATACGATTATTTAGACAGCATTATTTTGGAAATAACGTACAGAAAAACGTTTTAATGTTATTAATGCAAAATAGGTTACACGTCCGCGGAATAATTTCACGAGGGTATAGCTCGAGTGATTCATCCAGGGACGTATAACCGATTTTAGTGCATCAATTCAAGTAAAACACGATATTGCTATACATTATTTCAATCTTAATATGTTCTTATTTATTATAATAATATAAATAAAAGATAATAGGTAAGGGTAGATTTCTCGGAAGCACAGAGCACCAAAAACACAGCCCCAGAGCCACGCATTTACATAGTAGGCCCATAACAAAAAGAAGCTGTAATGGAAAAATATTTCAGACGGGTTACTTCAAACATCCAACAAGTACATATTAACTTATGCTAAATATTGATGGAGAGGAAGGAAATGGTAAGAGGCGAAATGTGGTCGGGGGTGGGGGGAAGGAATCCGAAAGGGAAAGTTGAACAAGGACGAATATACAAGGGAATGCCATGTTCTTTAAAAACAGTCGCACTACAACACATGTAAAAAGATCCTTGGAAGCATATAACGCAACCAAGCAAAATAATAGCAGACTCGGTTTGATTGAGTCAGTTCATGAAAGGTAACGGAATGTGCAACGCCTCTCAAGCCACGTAGCACCGGCTTAAGCGGAACTCTAATACCCATAAACATTGAGTCCATGATCCCAAAGGACCAGAAAGTATAACAACACTGAATCCAAGTACGGGGAGACTTTTTACGGCCGCCACAGGGCACTTAAAGATTGCTGTTGTGATAGTAGATAAAATCTGTCAGAAGATCAGACAGTACTATAGATAAAACAAAGATAAGGGTAATATTATAGTAGCTCGTCCTTTCTTGGTCGCAACAAAAATATTGGCGTCATCGCACAATAACATGACGTTATTTAAGCGTAAGTGTATTTTAACAGAAACAAGCATAGATATATTAGAATAAGATTTATATCATGCGCGTTGTGAGACCTACAGGTGCTTCTGTCTTATTTTGTTTTCTGAAAATAACGTCTAAACAAACTTATTTATATTTTTTTATAAAACAAAAAGTACAGAGCTAAAACTAAAATGAAAACTCTATGTTATATTTAAACAACTGCATGCACTTTATCATTTCTACTATAAATGTGTTAAGGGGCGGACCATTTCAACTTTAGGGGGTTGGAGTAAGGGTATTTAGTTGGAGCGAAGAACATTTTTTGCCTTCTATGAAAGTCAGAATTTTTTTCATAGCTTGACATTTTTCAAGGGGGCGGGGTGTACTATTGGGGGAATGCTCCCAGGGAAGAAAATTTGAATTGCAGAACATATCCGTAATGTAAATACAAACAGAAATGTCTGATAAAGTTCACCCATAATATTATGATTGAATAATAAGTCCTTTTAGGTAAAACAAAGGTGTCTTGACCTAATACAAGGTACAAGCAGTCTGCTGGGTAGAGAAAGGCAGAAAAAGCAAAATATCTTGTATAACTAGAAGACAATGGGTCTGTTTTCTGCCCACCTGGAATCCGGTGTTTTCTGCTCACCTGGAGTTCAGCTTCATATAATACTTCTGATACCAGGCTTGCGAGCGTAGCGATCATAAACTCTATTTCAAAAGGATCTGAGATCTGAATTCTATGCTTTAAAACGGTTGCGGGTCCTCGCTCGTAATTTTTTGCATGCCTAATCCTGAATTCTAAGAGGATTTCATACTGAAAATTATGGTTGTCAATAACTTTTATTAGAATTAAGTTATATAACATGAACAAGCCTTTGAGAAGAAAACTTTATTAGGATGCAAGATCATTGTAGAAAGTGATTGTGAATGTTTTTAAATTTTTTAAAAGCTAAATGCAATTATAGTGAGCTTTAGGATAAAAATATCAGTATGGTCTTATAAATAAGAAGATAATATATATTTATATATTCAAAATATAGCGCTCCCCCACCTCCCTGCTGTTACGCCTATAAATACAGTATAGATTACGGTTCATATACTGAAATTATCATTATAACATATTTCCACACAGCTTTAATACTCACAAATCAATATCGCGCTAATCTTCAGCAGTGTTCAATATTTAAACGTTAATGGAAATGCTGCTCTTCCTTAATAACGAAGAATTTTTTTTAACATGCTGAAGCAAAAATATTTCGTTTCAAGTCAAACCAAAGTCAGGAATCTTGTTTTCAAATATATCCCAGGCCCACCGCCTCCAACAGAATATCAAATGGTCGGCTCCTAATTGATTAAAAGTTTCAATGTCCCGTACAACCATACAAGATACAAGAATCTTGAGGGCACTTATAACCATTACATAATCGTTTACCGGCAATAGAACACTTATAAAGAACTGCAAATAAAATATTTGGAGTGTAATCAAATATATAGTTTATGTAACAACGTATTAGCATATTAACATGTCCTTCTATATATCATAAACACTTTAAATTTGATCGTATGGAAAATTCAGTTAATTGTTTGATACTTTTAAATTACTGACAAATATTTATGTATCGTATAATTGTTTTAAAAGATTTAACAATAATTCATTTTTATTCTGCACTTTTAAGCTATTTATTCCTCTTTAATATTCAGTTTGTTAAACTGTATATCATTTAATAGATATCGGAAGTAGAAAATGTTATTGATACGAAATGCACATATATTGCACGTATGTTTACATCCTGGATCACCAAAACTAACTCTTCTTCCGGAAACACTACTTTTGATGCGTAAAGATTAGTGAGAAATCAAACCAAGTACTTTATATATTGGTAATGGGCGATATCGGTCAGTTAACTCCCCTGTTTAAACAGTTGCGCGTATGTGTGGCGCTACATGCGAATAGGTCTTAGAAAAGTTTTCTTACACTATTTACATCGTTATTCAGTCGCTGTCACTTCAAAATATTAGTAGATTTGAAAAGTATCCTACAATGTCATCAAAATTCAGCTGTTCATTACTTGAGCAATTGAGGAAAGAGCTTTATTTATATTTATTGATAGTCTATGCTTTAATGCAATTAGGTGTAGAATAATATAGATATTATAATAATAATTACTGTAAATTGTTAGAACGTATGCTCTTTTGATAAGATGTCCATTTTCCACCAGCCCAGTTAATTATTACAGCCGTTTTCTCATATATTTCATGAAAATATCATCAATGAGGCATATATGATCTCTATTGAGAAGTTGATATACCTCGTAATAATTTCAATTTTATGGTGCAGCCTCTTTAATTTTCAGTCAATTCAAATTCACAGCAACTTGCGCACATAAAGTGAAATTATAAACTTCCAATAAAATTGTCATTGATTCAATCTCTTAATTGTTCACTGTGGGTTTGACACAGTACTTAATGGGGAAGTTGTCACTCGCATATTTGCAAGGCCTAAAGCATCACTTCTTGAGATATCATCTCAACAATTAGTTGAAATATTGTTAATCAACATTGTTAATCAACAAAAACACTGACAATGTGTACACATTTATTTCTTAACTATAGAAAACAAACTAGAAATATATAACAAGATTGTAAAGTCTAAATCTTTATATTTAATAAAATCACCCAGAGGATCTTTAATACACAGACCACAAATTTGTAGAGTAAACAGAAAAACAAAATCTGAGACCTATTAGAAATTATTCCAAAACGTTAAAAGTATTAAGAAAACTTATTATATACATTACATTAGTATCAGACGGTCCAATATTATCACCCAAGTGGGAGCAGGAAGTGTTAAGTCTGTTTAAATGACATACTGTTGAACCTCCTGGAGTTAACAGGACACATGACATGCACATTTTTATGATAACAATCAGTATGCAGTTAGTGGATAGGTAATTTTATGCAAACTTAATAAATCCTGAGTAATCACTGTCCATTTGAAACCAAGCATCTATACAGGGGTAAAATTACGCAATATTTTCAACTAGCTAAATTAGCTAGCCTCACTTTGCTCATAAATTAAATGGAATGTGACACTTAAAATAAATGCTACAAGAATATTTCAGTATATTATCTGGCCAGCATTTTGAAAAATGATGAAAACTCTACAAGACTTTAAATTTTATGTTAAAAACAGAAGAAACAGCTATCCAAATAGATGATACTGAAACATTACATGAATATATCTATTTAAATAATTTTTATTCAGCTATAAAACGCGTGAAAGGTTAACAAAAGAGTTTAAATACTATGATAAAAGCCGAGAATACACCGAATGATAGGACCTATTCGCCCGTAGCGACAAACCCTTGGGGAAGATAACTCGCCGAATGCTGCTACTGAATACTAATTTAAACGAAAACAGCAAGTATATCTCATCACGATTTCACTTGTTACACTACTTTACTTATAATGGTGTGATTTTAAAGCTACTCATGTAAGGTTTAGGCGATAAATGTGAAAAATATATATCTTCATTTCCAAATAGCTTGAATCTAACATTAAAAACAAACCAAACAACCTAAGATAGACACGGACAAAATATACGAAAAATAAAAAAGGTACTTATAGTATTAATGGAAATTCTCAAATTTTACTGACTTGCTTAGTTACAAAATATAGACATTATTTTACTTTGACGATAATGATGCACAATTTCCACGGCCTACGCATGCAAGGTTAGGATAGCAACTGAAAAAAGCTAGAAAATATCAGATTCCACTTTCCTTTTTTTAAAATGTTACTCATTTGTACTACAGACAAGATAAGCATATCTGAATTCGATGGTCAAAATATGGATAGTTTTTGCTATTTCTTAAACAGTCATAATTATAACACCAATTATAGCAAGATTTAATTCAGTTAACTAGCCTCGTTTTGTTTCCTGTGATTTTGTGAGTAAAGTGGAATAGATGAATTATGGATTTATGTCTTGCCAAAAAGCCTGAATACCTCTTTGAAATGGCATTTAATGTATCTAACTGCAGTTAATTTTGATAATTGTTTCAAAATAGCATTCAGATGAACTTCGCAATCATTTGTATGTTCACTTAAAATGCTACTTTAAAAATAGAACATTCAAATTTTATCAAGGTTTAGAAAGTTTAAATTTTCATCAGTTACTTTAAATAAATATTAACGTTACTCTCAAAAGGCCTCCGATAGTCAAGTGCCTTTTTAAACTTTAGCTTGCCGGCGGCAAGGGATTTACCTTTGGGACCAGTGCACCTCAGTCCGGGCACACTGGACATTGTCTGCACTGTTCGCTATTCAGTCCGTAAATTTTCAGTGAACGCACCTTCAAATAATAAATGGTATTGCCCAAATTGAATGATGGACCCGTCCATTTTATAAACTAAGCAGGGTAAAGGTTAAACTATCATTAGTAGCAAATATTTTGCATACAATCAGTTTACATTTAATAAATAATGCAGTCTTTTCGTGTGAAGTACGAGTATTAGCACATCTACTAACTTTTAAAATACTTTATTTTTTTAGGAATAGCATCAGAAAGCACACTATAACATTGCACTAAACATAAAAATCGAAATCAAACATAATATACTGGAAACTTTTCCAAGTTGAGAAAAAAAACATGTTACTAGATCTTACGACGGGTCATCGTTAACTTAAACCAAAAACAACATTAAAGGCAAAGAAAATCTCCTATATAAGTGACCCCCCACAAATACCAGATTTTTTAATCCCCAATATACAAGATCCTATCTGGTCCAGTCTGATAAGGGTCTATAAAACCCCTGTAGACTTGACATGTAGTATAATTATTGTCAGAGAATCATAAATTTTATTGCCTACAGAAAAATTGGTTATTTCCTGTGTTTTGTATTTTATTGATTGAAATGCTTTTTTTTTTAGAATGTACAGACAATTATTTTAATTGATGTTGAGTAATGTCCCGGCCAATCAAATTATAACTCTTATAGCAAAGCAATTCTCACTCCTTAACCATAAATAACTATTTTAAAACTTAATAAAAGAAATTAAAAGTTTGTTTATTCAATGATTATGATCTTTTTATCAAAAGTAACAAAATAAAACCAAAAAAAAAAGGATAATTGCTGGATTTTATTAGAAATTAAAGAAGCATTCAGTTGCATTTTTAATAGATAAAAATGGAATATGGACAGAAGGATTTTATATATTAAAAATGCATAATTCCCGTTGTGTTGTCTAAATAACATTTCTTTTATGTATAATAAAATCCAGCAATAAAGAGATATCAGTGTTCAAAATACACATAATTTATTATTTCTAAAAGCTATGTGCCTGAATGAATTTTTTATAATTTTGATTAAAAAAACAAACAAAAAAACAAAAAAACAGCAATGATGAAATGTAATTGTTAAAAAACTTGATTATTAAAACTATGATAAAAACACTGTTGTATCTTATCACTTTGTTTATTTAGCTCTAATTCAGTCAAGCTTTCTAAACTCGCTATAAAGGTGGGAACTGATTTGCTATGAAGGTGAGAAATATCACCTGTTATTTATGTATTGCACAGTAGCTATACAGTAGCTTATTATGATAAACAGAAGCAAGTCTATCAATGGTCCAGTCTTGTGTATTGGCCATTACCACCAATACACAGACCTTATCATTTCCATAGGCCACATACCTGGCATACCAGAATCAGTGTCTTTAACTCAAAAAAATTCAAAAATTAATCTCACTTCACTAAGATGTCATTTCTTAAATTCGAAAGAAAGCATGATGGTCCATTATATAAATTATGTACAAAACCTGTAGAATGTTCATAAAAGGAATATAGCATTGAAATCAGACGGAATTATATAATTATGTACTTATTTGATAAATGGGTCCTTCAGATCAGAATGAATTAGTTCACTGTCCTGCTTGCAGAACAACTAAACCACGGTGATTTTCTCTTAACTCTTAAGCTCGACTGGCAGAGTTATCGTGTTAAGTCCTACATTGAAACTCTCGTCATATTATAATGCATTATTTTAGATAAAGGGACCTACTTGTTGAAGTGATTTCCAATGTTTTTATTTTCAGACTGCCTCGTCTAAGTGTAATTGAACTGCAACAGATCTAGTTAATCTCTCTTTTGCCAGAAGGGTTACCAGCCAACCCCCTTTGTTTTCAACGTACGAATCGTTATGAAGTGTGGCATTTTTGCCCTATTTGTAACAGTAAATCATTCTTCTTTCACCGAAGAACCATACAGCTTGCCAAATAACTAAACATACAGTAAGTATACAGATAAGCTTCATATTGACTGCTGTAATGAGTTTTCTTTGCATTTGTTTCGTTTAAAACATTCCAATAAAACTGAAACTATTTAACGTGATATCTTGATTTTGGCATTTTGCAGAATGAGCCACATTAACACACTATTGAGAAAACAGATATGCTTTTTCTTGTCCTACCACTATGCATTTATCAGACTGGTATCTGTTTGCCGAATAAACTGTATTCGGTCAATAGAAAGTTATGATTTCAATACAACTGAAGGATTTCTTTTTCAAGTATTTGTACAGTAGGCAGTGAAAACTGACTCAAAAGTTTGAAGCTCAAACATTTTTTCGCTTTATGAGAACAGACACGGTTAAAAATTAAAAAAAAAACTACTCTATCCTAGTATATCTCAAACCGGAAAGGTAGGTGACGGCTTTAAAACAGTTTGAGTGAATTGACCTTGACTTTATGTATTTGTTTCCACATATAACTAATTTGAAGCAGTCTTGTAATTGTAAGATCTAAAACATTTGTGGTAGAAGGAATTTCATTGGTTTTTGGTATGATTTATCTGAGTCAAAGCCACTTTGCTTGTTTTGTACACGAGTGCCCTGATAGCACCTACGAAAAACTAAATACAGAAGGCAAACTATGTGGTAAGGAATAATGTTTTATTGTAAGGAATCAAGTATGTGCGTAGGAATTTACAAATGAATAAAAATCTGAATGGATTATTTTTGTATCGAAAAACATTATAAAACAAATTTATATCATTGACAGATTTTATTGATTGCAGGATAAATCAAATATTGGGTTACTTTCTACCTGAAAGTTTATCACCCTCGGCAGGGCCTCGATGTGGATACATTTTTCTTTAACTTGGTTAACAAGTGAATGAAATATTGACATGCAATACAAAGTCCCCTACTGGAAGGCACCTAATTTTCTCACTGTAGTACAACATAATGAACTGATATCTGACAATAATGTATAAACAATATTGTACTATGTTATAAACAAAACACTTGGATCAAAATGTGTATATATAAAACCCTATAGTTGTTTTCATATAGCATTTTTGGCCGATTATCAAAATAGTATCATATAGGTTATTTATAGGAAAAAAAAAGAAAACATCTATTTAAGTCCACACAAAACTCTTTACCAGGTAGAGATAGGTTAAAATACAGCTAACAATTGGATGTAACATGCATGTTGTACCACAGAAATCTGGTCTCGATTTTTCCCTACGGCCTGTAATAAGTAAATTACAATATAAGCTATTTATAGTAACAACAAAAGGAAATAATTCTAAAAAAAACAAACTAGAGTGCCTCATGGTGGTGAACATTTGTGCCAAATTACATCAAAATCCCTTCATGCATAAAGAAGAAATGCTCCGGACAAAGTCATTCTTGAATTTGGCATTTGACCTCAAAGTGTGACCTTGGTCTTAGACCATAGGACCTGGTTCTTGCGCACAACAATCTGTCTCATGGTAGTATGAACATTTATGCCAAGTTACATCAAAATCGCTCCAGGCAATGAAGAAGTGTTCGAGACAAAGTCATTCTTGTATCTGACCTTTGGCGTCAATGTGTGACCTTGACCTTCGACCTAGGGACCAGGTTCTTAAGCATGACACTCCGTATCATAGTGGTGAACATTTGTGCCAAGTAATATTCAAATCCTGTTTTGCATGACAAAGTTATACACTAGACAGGAAAAATGTCCCATTGACATTTGATCTTCAAGTGTGACCTTGACCTTTAAGCTAGGGTTCTGGGTCTTGCGCATGACATGTTGTCTCATCATGGGGAACATTTATGCCAAGTAATGTTAAAATCCCTTGATGGATGACATAGTTATGGACCGGACAGGAAAAAAGCCCTGTTGAACTTTGACCTCCAATTGTGACCTTGACCTTTAAGCTAGGGGTCTGGGTTTTGCGCATGACAATTCGTCTCATCATGGGGAACATTTTTGCCAGTGTAATATTAAAATCCCTTCATGAATGACACAGGTATGGACCGGACACGAAATTGCGGCCGGACGGACGGAGTGACGGATGGAAAAGCGCATTCCTATAGTCCCCGAATCTGGTTTTCAACCAGTATGGGACTTATATACTTAAGTTGCAAAAATACAGTAACCAAATATTCTCTTGATACATTATATTTTTAGATATAAAAAGCACAAGCAGACACTTAGTGCAGAAAAGGAATGAATAGCTTGCAGATTTCTTATTTTCCAAATGTTTGATTTAAAGGTAAACTCCAGTTAGTATCGATTGAAAAAAACAACAACATTTATTTCAGATATTCCATATTCACATATTCTTTATTTTCTTAATCTAAGTATGAAGAAGATCTGTTCCATTATAAGAAACATGGCAAAAAAGTTGTTCAAGCACACAGAAGTTATGCAAGGGTGGCTTATGCTTTAGAATGATAACATAACATGTTTACTATGCTATCACATTGATATACACACGTATGATTTATAAAAAATTGCTACATTAATACTGCGTTTCTATTTTTGAGTAAGTGCTATCAGTTATTGTAAACACATTCTCGCTGTGCGTTATGGCGTAGGCCTCCTCCGGATTCGTTCGCATGTTGTATTTACCTTTCATTTCATGGTGTAGGCCATATAAACTGTCTGGTTTGATGTTGTCTGTTGACTTGCTGTTTAAGTGGTTATACGTGTCTAAATCGAGTTGATCTGTCATGCCAAACTACTGATTGGCATCTCTATTTGATTCGTTTGGTTGTAATGGTATGCCGTCAACATTGTCTGACCTATTTAGCGCCTTCCTGTCAGTGTGGTTGTGTTTATCAGCACTGGCTTTCATTTTATTACGCGCCTTCTCTGCAGTGTCATATGTTGCGTCACCTTTCTGTAATTCTTTCTTCGTTGTATTATATACATGATCGTGTATTAAATTTTCAGTATCCTTTATTGTATTATAAATATTTCCGCCATACATTTCCTTCGAATAATTTCCTGGTTTTGCTGCGTCACACGTAGTGACAGATTCATTAGAAGCTTCTCTCGCATGTTTCTCTAGTACAAAGTAATTATGTAAATCATTACTATCATTCTTTATATCTGCTACATCCTGGTTCAAATCTAGATCACATTTCTCAAGAACAAAGTAATTGTTTGTATCATTACTGGCCGTTTCGTGGTGATAAATTTGTTGATCAAGGTCACAACATGTCCCTCAAGAACTGCATAGTGTTTTGAATCATTAGTGTTGTCTTGATTGCCAACACTTTGCATACATGTTTTATCAAAAACGTCATAAGACGGCTTTACGTGTGAGCAATGAACTGTTTTAGTGGACAATTCAATCTCTGGCTGTGTGCTATGTGATTCGTTAGTCAGCATCGCTTTTGAACACAAATTTGGTAGTTTCTTTCTGTAAAATGCATATTAGTAGCTGCTGTTAGTCTACCAGTTGTACATTTGACAAATATAATAGTATGTTTGTTAAGTATACAACATTCAGCTGTTTCGATATCTTTCTATCATGCTGTGCTTATGCCTTTTTACTTAAGCATGCTATAATATATGATAATACTAATCTGAACGACAATAATTGCATTCAAAGCAAATGGCTTCATTCGATTCTAACACATTATAAAGGATTATATATCTACATCTTTGAAGACAGTCACGAAATGTTTGCCTATTCTGTGCGGTTTTTTTTTACAACACGCCGGTATGACGGTTGGCGCTATGACACAATACTTGTGATGTACACACACTATGTGTGTGTAACATAACAACACACAGTTTCAGCTTTTTTTGTTTAGTAAAGAAACAAATCGGGTCGTGTTGCAATAAGGAGTAACTTTTGTAAATAGAAGAATTGTATACCGTCTTTTAAGAATAATAAACACACAGGCAAGGACAATGAACACTGTTGCTGTAGCGACAGAGACACCAATAGCAACACCTGAAACAAATTAGAAATATATTGTATATGAAAATGCTTCTGTTAGATAATTCGCATTTTTAATGGCAGGGCGCAAACAAACAACGTGATAACAGATTGACTGAGTAATATAAAGCCAATTTAACATTCGGTTCATTCAGGAACATCGTTGGTCATGGAAATAATTGTTCGCTTTGTAACAAATCATACCAAAAGTAGAACAATAGTGCTAGGCAAAACATCAAGTTATGATCGCTGTTTAAATCACGTATAAGTCATACATTTGTCTGTACTATAAAGGTACTCAGTAGATGTATGAAATTCACATCAGGTACTTAAAAATGTTTTGCTATTGACATGTCTTTAAATTGTTTTGCCATTGACATGAGTTTAAACTGATTTCTACTGATACTTATTTGAATTGTTTTGCTATTGACACCGGTTTGAACTGTTTTGCTATTGGCACGTGTTTCAATTGATTTGTTATTGAAACGTGTCTGAATTATTTTGATATTGACACGTTTTTGTACAAGAATTTTTTCATCCGATATCAGCTGAAATCATCTCAAGGCGTAATGCATTTTAACAGCTGTTTGAAATAACTGTAATAACTATCAAATGGATTGATACAGATTCTAATCATATTAGTTTATATTTGAGGAATAATATTTGCTTTGACAAAAGCAGATTTTTTATTCTTAAGTAAAAAATAACTTACACAAATTTAATCACTAGACAACTTACGTGTAGGTACTCTATATATAATATTTGGAAACATGTGCAATTATTGTAACACGTCTAAAGTATGAAAACTCACATTCTGAAAAACATTTTATATGCGAGACAAAATATCCAAACCATTATCGAAGTTATTTGTAAAACACATGCCGACTCATGGTTAAAGGCAATATAACAAAGTCGAACCTGGGTTCCCGTCTGTAGACTGATCTGTTGACGTAAAATGGGCTGTGGAAAGATTATATACTAAGTAAATAATTATATAAGCATATTATTAATAATGTGCGTTTTTCTTTGTTTTTATTGTTTTTACAGTCGATTGAGAGATGAATGTTACAAAAGATTGTGTAGAAGTGTTAAACGATTAGAACGAACGTACTAGCAGAGATTTTAAAGGTCTATGATATGTTTTACTTGCCTCAAACAAATGTTTTATTCTCCTTGGGCTAGCATTTAGTTTAAATAAATATTTCAGAACTGTTTGCTTTCTCAACACGGATATTAATTGGAATATAACTGTTACTGCAGTATCACAATTTTCTGCTGCACATCTTAAAGACTGTTTAAGGGACATGAAAAAAAAAACGTACCTCCTGTACATAGTGCTCTCTTTTGTTGCGCATTAATTGCGAATCCAAGCTTTACTTGGCCGGCAGCAGTTTTGTAAATATATCCAAATGGTATTTTACTTAAGGTAGTCAGGTCAAAAGAAGATGCTGTGCAAACAAAGGAAAATATTAAATAAGTTAATCCATTCTATAAATCAAATTGTTACCTATATTTTGAGTCGACGTCTTGGTAGTGAGGGTAAAAAGAACAAAAGTCCAAATAGAAGCAAAACTGCAAGAGCGCAGTGTCACCATGTGTAACACTACAGCAATGTGTGTATGGATTTGTATACTAAAGAATAAAAAAGTGAAATAACTCGACCACAAGAACAAAACGAACCTTATAAACATGATGAAGTGTTCAATGTTTAATCTACACCATGTGGCAAGGTTACAGGAGAGTATGAATAAAAGTTACACAAACTTTCTGGAAACACGAAAGGAAAAATACAAAAATGCTCATGTAAATATGTATAAGAAGAAAACCGTATTAAATTTGTACGCATATATTCAACGTCTTTTGAGAAGATTAACGACAAAAGAATCATCACTATAATTTTGCGTTCATACTGTATCCGAATCGTGGCCTTTGTATCCTTTGTCGGGGCATTTCATCACCTTTGCCTCAGTCGGCTTAGTAGTTAGATTATAATTGGTTGTTACTATTAACATGCATCAAAACGAGGCATAATATATTGTAAGTACGAGATGTTTAGTACTTTCGGTAACTGTTCACAAATGTAGGTAGTATCTGCCTTAAGTGCATTGAAATTGGATTACAGTTAAACATAATTATTTTTAAACGTTATTACAGCATTTTTATGACTTTGGCCCTGACATTAAGAAAGTAACAAGTTTATTTGATCAAAAATAAATTCAGTCACATTTGAGAAAATACAATTGCAGGAGATAAATTGTAAACAGCATGTTTACTGGTTGAAATGACAATGTTTCATTAGTTTTAGCAATATCCATACCATTATATTTTATAATGACAATGCGTCTAGTGATCACCGTCCAACAAAGACCAGCACCATTTCCCAGTGATAACTTTTCAGACGATGTAATTTGGCCGTTGTGTTTTACACACCTATGCGCGGATATGTTCAGTGAATAATGGTCTTCATCGCCGAGCCGTTCAATACCATTATCTAAAGAGGAAAGATAAAAAACAGAAATTATATTAGTATGGGTCTAATTAATATGTAAATACTTTTAACGATTGTCACATAGAAAGACTACAAGCGAATGACCAATCCGTTCTTATCATATACGGCTAACACACCATACTTATACACTTCTTATATATCATACTTATATATTTCATTCTAAAAGGAATGATGTTTATCCTTAGCTTGGGAAGCTAGTCTGGCACCTTTTATATTTCAAATTCGTGCATTAAGTAAATGTCAGGAACTCGATCAACGTGATAAGTGTTGGCACCAAATAAGAAATATGTTTGTTTATATTTGATGGACAAAAGCATGGATTGTCAATGACTTCCCTGGCTAGTGTTCAAATGTTTTTTTATGTCATATGTACAGTGTGCTAAATACATTATGTCTAAATAAACAAAATTAATGTTTTCACCAGTCAAAGTAACTTTGTACAGTGCCATATAGCTATATCTTCCACATGGTATATGTTGCTTATCACACTGTTGATCACATTTTAGTAGATGAGTATCTGTTGTAGGCTTTGTATCAGTACAAAAACACTGAAAATATATTTTTATTTGTAGACTTAGTCTAGCACAACTTTCATATATACCGTGTTTAAAGACCCACCATAACCTGGTGAGCTAATTTTCCCTCCGCAAAATAGTTCATAAAAGTCTCTCTGATAAAACAGGTATGATACAGCTGTACTACAAGATGACAGGAGGTCTTTCTCGAATTAAATCATCTGCTTAATTCTAACACGATTTATTTTACCATTAAACAGAGAAGGCAGAAAACTGTGTGTTATTATTCAAGAATTCATTTTTCTGACGTCACAATTATTAGGTCATAGCGTAAGACGGCATAGCGGCGCGCTGGAAAAGAAATCAACAGAAATTAGGCACATATTTGATAGATATCGTCATGGATGTACATAACAATCCTTGATAACTTGTTAGAATCGAAATAATATATCTCAAACAGTGACTTGCTCATGAATAAAACCATTGTTTGTCGTTAAGTTGCGTTCGCATCTAAACTCCAAACAATGATTTTTTTTCAATGACAAATCAATGTTTGGGATTTATTATTTCTTATAGTCCGTTTTATTTGACCTGACGGAGCGAAGTTAGTCTCTGACTTATGCAAATAATGGTAATCTCAAAAGACGAGTAAAATAGGTTGAGCCATATAAATGTTAAATTCCGTAATCTTCAGTAACCAAAGACCAACATTCAACGCTATATCGGTTACATGTACAAAATACCCTGCACAATAATGTAGTGGACCGTCGCGAAACGACGCCCCGCCAGGTCAAATAAAATGCACTATAACTAAATATGTCCAGTATCGTGCATGCTGCTACATTAATTCGATAAAATCTTTAGACTTAATTTAATCTAATATATGTCGCTGTCATTGTGTAATTAGATATTTGTATTTCAATCAAATCATATATAATTACCATCATGGAAACACAAAAGAAAACAGTTATTCTGTGATGGGCCTTTATGTACATTTATGCGTTAAATTGGTTTCCATTAATTGGAGGTCAGGATAGTATTTAACATTTAACCTTATTGTTAAACTTACATAACATTACACTACCGGCTTACTAAACACGTAAAATTTGTAAATTAGTTCTTCATTGTAATCCCCTTTTGAAACATAACATATTGAATAAGAAAGGATATAATATAGGATTCAGATATTGGACGACAGATCAAAATTGCTCGAAAATGAGAACACGCTATGTCAGCATTCTAAGCACAGTGCTGACGTCTATTAATTACATTTACCCTTGAATATTGAATTTCGTGGTAGCATTGATATCTTACCTTATGTGATTTTATTTTATAACTAAAATAGTAACTATGACCATACTGTGACGATTAATGACGTTACTTACGCCTGCTGTGCTTATACCGATGTATAATGTATGTTCACAAGCTGAACAGCACCACCCTAGAACACTGCCATTGTATGAATGTGATGTTTTGTGTTTTTCTATCTGGTAACAGCCTGAAAAAATAATAACACTGAAGAGTCGTGATTCTGCTGATTGGAACCCAATAAAATGTCACGAATGACGTAACATTCGTAATGCCTGTGCTTAAGTTTATACTTATTATTGGTGTTAGGACCCCCGCTTCTCTTCTGCTTTTACCAATGTTAGTTGATATCATTTAGCGCTTTTAAATAAACTGAGCACGGTAATTAAATCTTTTCAATACACCTGAAAAAATATCAAGGCTCTTGTATCATTAACGGCATGACCCCCGTACACTGTATATTGCATTATGTAATATCTATAGGATAGAAAAATTGTTCTTTATCATATATGCATGGCCGAGGTGGAAGTTTCGACCATGATATACATATCGTGGGCTGAGCGCGAAACTATTGTAACTGTACATAAATAAAGAACAAGATACAATAGTTTCGCGCTCAGCCCTCGATATATATGATAATATATGCGTTTTTATTGATTAAATTTCTATTTCGCATGGAAAGTTCCTATTTTTTAATAAAATCATTTCTCTTTGAACCCGAGAAAAATGATTAATATTTTCTCGCTGATTAGATAGACAGCCACGATATACAGTTTGTCTATTTCAACGGCATAAGTGTTTGCCAAATCTCCCGTAATTAACGACCATGAACCTACCCCCACCTGAGACCACAAAAAAATCATTCTAAAAATATCAAATTGTACTTTATGATTATCTGCGGGAAAAGGCAACATATGCGCATAAAAATCACTTATTGGCATTCTTACCGTGGTCTCTATTTTCAAACATGTCCTATTGCGGCCTAACCAAATTAACGACACAATGTCATATATACCTGGTCTCTATCTATGCATCTATATATGATACAAGTTAAAGGGAAAATGAGCTATATATAGGATTTTATACTCGGCGAGAGGTCATTTCATTTAAAGGTGTATTAGAATCAACTTTCATATTTAAAAGTATTAACAATTACTTTATACAGTTTATGTAAATATATAATTAACAGTTAAGTTTTTGTGCATTCTAAGTGCTATGCATTATGTTTGAATTAGTACACACTACAGACACGTTTACAAAACACAGTATAGGTATGTACTACCACTTAAAGCTTGATCATTTTCACAGTCGTCTGTTACTTCATGACATTTAATTATTGATGTTGCTCAAAATGCAATTTTTATCTATATCTATAAGTTTAATAAAGTTAAATACATTTGGTAGGTATTTTTTACATTCAAAGTAAGTATCTAAAGATAAAATGTTTTAATGAAATATCGCCATCAGATACTTTTAAATGTCAAGTGTTTATGTATGATGTGTAATATCTAACATATGATTTTTATCAACATTTCAAATTTGACATTTGTTAATTTATCTTATAAGAGTTTGAAACATTTTCTGATATTATATGATATGTTATATGTTTCATATAACACGAACACACAGACGAATGTGTAAATTACCTTTAAAAGGGGTCATACAAAAATTGCTTTTAAAAAGGTCATACACATAGACTGTATTTTGACAAAAAGGTTTCATTTTAATGGATAATTAATGTAGTGAATTGTTTATAGACTGAATAATATTATCTTTAACAATCCATTTACCGAGTTCAAACTGCAGAAATTTAAAACATTAATAATTTGTCGTCAGTATAATTTTGCAAACAAAGATAGATATTCCTCAAAAAACAAAAAAAAAAAAAAAAAAAAAAAAAATATATATATATATATATATATATATATATATATATATATATATATATATAATTTAAACATTTATAAACACAGCATCAAATGTGCAAGGTTTTCAAACTACAGCATAAATATCTTTGGCCAGTTAGTACCAGTTTTTAATGAACAGATGACACAAATGACAGTAATTAGTTAATATTTTTTTTTTTTACAAATTGCTACAAGTTTAGGAACTCATGTTTTATCAACAATATTCTACATTTTATTGTAAACAGTAACATTACCTAGAAACTAAAATGTTGTCTTCGCTAAATGATAGCCTACCCATAAATCTTCAGTAACATATTCTTGTGAAATATTAACGGATTTTGTAGTATACTCTATTGGTGGCGTCCCAAGGGTGCATTTTCTCGTCGAATTTATCCATGTAGAATTAACTTGCGATGCATGATACGCTTTTGTAGCTGAAAGGTACAGGAAAATGGCTCATAATTCCACTTCTTGATGATATTAAAACACTGTTGTAGAATATAAGACAGTTTAAAAGTTAAGGAAATGTTGGCTTTGATGCTGGTTCTTGAATTCACATAAAAGTTTAAGGATCAGTTAACTCAAATGCATATGCAAAATGAAGACTATGATATAGTTATACTACTTTTTATATAAGATATATATTTATGCTTTTAGTTGAACACTGCATTGCAATGTTTTATGTAATCAGTGTTCATATATTATAGCTATATATTTGAAGAAATCAAATTAAATGGAATTGATTTTCATAGGAATTGTATCGTTAAACATTATACAATTATTGACTCTTGAGCCATTTGATATGATGTGAAATTCACTGGAAGAGGGCATTATTGATATTCACTGGAAGATATTGCCCTCTTCCGGTGAATATCACATCAACTCCAATGACTTAAGAGTCAATAACTGTTTTATTAAATGGATTCAAAATTATAACCCTTGTAAACTATTCCAAATTTCACAGGAAACATTGTGAAACTTCCATTCTATTTTTAGAAAGTTATGTTTAATGAGAAAAGACCACTAATCATTGAACATGAAATATATTTTGAAAGATGAGCGGTTTCGGCCAATGAAATTTAGGTTATTTTTAAAACATATATTAATTTGTTATATGTTATGTTAAAAGTACAGTACTGATATATGGTTCCTTTATTTTGATTCTTTCTTATCAAACCCTGAAATTCATACCAAGAAATTTGTTAGCTTTATGGCTGAAACCCACAAGGTGTTAATGATATGTGCCAATCATCCAGAAGTTTCCCTTGACAACCAAAGTCGGCCTTTATTGGAGAGAAGTTGATCAAGACATTATGAATAATCAAACCTGTTATTACATAGGTACATTTACGTTTAGTTTATAATGTTTCAGATTATTTCGCCGCCTTTACCTGATATAGCAAACCCAAACGAAAGTTCACAATGAATCGATCTCTCTTATTATTGTTTCAATTTAAGAATAACCAGAACAACACAAATTGACATTTTAATGTTGAGAACTGTTGATTCAATTGAAAATGACATATATAAAGGAAATAGACACTAAGCTTTCTTTTTACTGAAAATGGACTATTTTGGAATTTAATTCGATACGAATTTTAAAATAACTTGTACTTACCTTGCAAACCTTTGATCTCTTGAAATTGACATAAAATCAAAAAAATATCCCAAATAAGTAGAAACATTTTTTGATCATCTGTTTCAAATATCGTTTATCAATAACGAGTGGGAGTCATATTGATATAAATTTTAACTTATTAACCTTAAGCCTGCTGGCGGCAAATGATTCTGCCTTTGCGACCAGTGCAGACCAAGATCAGCCTGCACATCCGTGCAGTCTGATCATGGTCTGCACTGTTCGCTATTCTGTCAGTAAATTTTCAGTGAACACCCCTTCGAATAATAAATGGTATTGCCCAAACTGAATGATGGACCAGTCCATTTTAGAAATTTAGCAGGCTAAGGGTTAAATTACAAGCGGATGTAAATACTTGAAGTATCTGAGATAAGAGCACATGAAATATATTACACTATCCGTATCGGTAAATGGAGGTTACAATGAGATAATTGAGCCGCGCCATGAGAAAACCAACATAGTGGGTTTGCGACCAGCATGGATCCAGACCAGCCTGCGCATCCGCGCAGTCTGGTCAGGATCCATGCTGTTCGCTTTTAAAGCCTATTGGAATTGGAGAAACTGTTAGCGAACAGTATGGAGCCTGACCAGACTGCGCGGATGCGCAGGCTGGTCTGGATCCATGCTGGTCGCAAACCCACTATGTTGGTTTTCTCATGGCATGGCTCATATAAACATGCACGGCTTTCGGAATATTTACTTCCTGTTACTTTAAAATTGATAATTGTTTATTTATAACGCATCAACACTTTTTGCTTTACCATGCAAATAATTAACAAGAAAACATTAAGATTAAGATTAACAAAAAATATCATGTTGTGCAACATGAATATGGCAGTCATTTATTTTTCAAAATACCGGTTCAACACAATCGATTGGTTTTATTTGTAATCATTTGCCAGTACAAAGCATATTTAAAATTGGACGCAAGCTAACATATAGTTATTTCTACCTATTTTGTTTGTGAGTATGTCCAGCGGTATTTTCTTTTTTGCTGGGTTAAACCTTGCATCAACACAATTGTAGGTCATATTGCGACTTTCCAGTTCTGATTGTGGAAGACAACTCCATGTGGCCTTCCGTGCATTATTTCATTACGGGCGGGAACCTGGGTAGAACCAACGAATTTCCGTCAGCAAACTAGATGGCCTCCTCAAATGAAAAATTCAACGCCTTGAGTGAGGCTATATAGGTGTGGGACAAGTGATTTAACCTTATCCATTCGGTCATGAAGTACCCTGCGTCTAGTCGTATATATATATATATATATATATATATATATATATATATATATATATAGTTTTATAAAGCCGTAGTTTTGGGCAGAAGTGTAAGTTCTGTACTCACGTTCTCGGCAGCTGACCGTAAAAGTGGGCAGATCACTGTCTGCCCTGATATACGGTGCCTTTTTTCGAATCTACCTGTTCGCAAACACAAAAATATTTGGTCAAATCATCTGCCTAAATTGTCCAGGTGCGGAATGTAGGCAGAAAATTAAACGTTTGAGTTGTCTCCCTTCGGCCTTGCGTGTTAATATTACGATGAGCGGGAAATGGACTTAATTGTGCAAGGATATCCGAATAGAAAACCGCCATAGTACCACATGTGTAAGGATTGTAGTAGTAAGTTTGCAGACTAAGTTGTGCAATGTTTACCACAGTTTAATAATTAATTTTCACGTTATTCATTTCATTTTATGAGATATTATCGCATTTTGAAAGCAAAGATGTATGTATGTATGTATGTATACTGCTTGACGCCCCTTTCGGGTATAACTAGCAGGTGCGCGTCTGTGCCAGAATAAAAGTTAAAAGAATGACAGTAAGATGTCAAAGGAAGATAGTGCAAGATAAAACTGTATTAACAAGAGTAAAATCAGGATAGAAACAGAGTGTAGTCACTTAATAGTAGTGGGATGCGTTAACAGCATGTGCGAAATGTTCAGGATCAGGCTAACGATCAGGGGTGGCAGTTGATTCCATAGGGTAACGGTGTATGGAAAGAAAGAGAACTTAAAAACATTAATGTTTGTATGGATCTGCCTGAGCTGAGGGAGTGGTCGTGCATATGACGTGTTCGTCTCAATGGCTGTACTAGATACGGAGGGACTGGAATAGCTACGTAACCATGAAAGATTTTGTCAAACGAAACGACTGGCCCTTGAATCATTAAAGTCTGTCAATGTCAGTTAAACATTTATTGGTATTATTTGATGCATTTTCCAGCATGCCCATTCACGCACTGCAGTACGTGAATCACGTACAAAATATCAAATGCACGCATAAAAATCACTTGTTGGGGGTACATGCACGCAGAGATTCGGAACTCTAGTTCAGCTGCAATATCGCTGTTTATTTCATCGTGCACTTGCCAATTGTTTGGTATGGTCTAAAACGCAGATCCGGTCCAAGAACGTTATAATTTTGTTTCCATCACCGAATTCTCGGCGTAATTGTCAGCTGTATAGAGGGGTTTGGTAAATGTTTTAGTCGGACGTCATACGGGTCGTGTGCAAAAAAAGAATGGATACGAAACGCAAAAAGGCATTTTAGCTTTAATAAACTCAGCAAAAGGTTAACAGTATTTTATTTTTCGATATTTAACTGCAATTTTGATACACATTGCATATCTGTAATAGTTTGGCCATTTATTATTGATGGACGAATTTTACCAGTCTTCAGTTGACTGTATGTTATTTCGGACGAATCGTGTTCCGTTCACGAAATTGGGAATACATGAACCTTGCTGAAAAATTATTTATATTTAGTATAATATAGGGAGGGGTGTTTTGATTCAGAATTTCCTATCTTAACTTTGGAAAAACATTTTACTTTTTCTAAAATTATCTCATCTGTTATACCCCACCCACGAGAGTTCTGTATGAAGAAAACAACAACAAAAAACAAACACAAAAAACATGTAATATACAAATTTCAGTAGTTAAATAGAAAATTTTCAGATCTGCCATGTAGTGTACCCCCAAATTTTGAAGTGTACCCCTATTTTGCAAAAGCAGGGGGTACATGTACCCTCAACTTTAAAAATGAGTGGGCATGCTGATTTTCGCGAACAGTAATCCGCCATTTTTGCCAGCTTGTTTAAAGTAGGATAACTTCCGTTATCCAGACAGAACTGTTCTGTGTAAGAAAGACGTAACCAGCGGTGTACGCAGTGATAAATTTGATTCGATTTACTGTTCCATTTTGCACAAGAAGTGCATCAAACAGTTTTAAACAATGCGCCAAAATGTCCACAAAATCTTGAATACAGATGCATAATTGACCGACGTTTAAACGGTATCATTTCATGTTTTAAAAGACCGTGTAAAAGTTTACAAAAATCTGTAAACGTGGGAGCCTTAGTTATAACAGGACGATAAATGTTTTGGATCAGTTTTGAAGAGTTTTAAATCATTGCCTAGATAAGACCTTAAGAGATAACATAATTATCGTTTTCCATGGAAAACGATATCTAGAATGAATATAGCTTCCGGTCGGTGAATGCACATGCCTCGCTCACATTCAACGAATGCGCATGCTTAATGAGGTTATGACCCGATTCCAGTCGACGACTGCGCATGCTTCTTGCTCTGGTAAAAATTACCAACCAGCGGCGGATCAAGGATTTTTCTGTTAGAGGGGACGCAAAAAATATAGCAGCCGATGTTTAGTATTGCGTTCTTCTGTACCCAACAGCGGCAGATCAAAGATTTTGTGTTCGAAAAGGTGATGCGATCAGCTTTTTAGACGGAATAAAGGCTATGACTAGTTCTTTCCCTAATATCTCTAGTCAAAAGTTACGATTGTTCTCAAAACACATAAAGCAAGTGTCCTCCCCAGTATCAGAATAACTTGCGACGCGTCTGCAAGGAAACCATTAGACGTGTGCGATTCAAGCGATTCTTCTTTTAGAATCAATTCTAGGAACCAATTCTGAAGCATTCAATTAGGGGGTTCTGATTCTCGGCATTAATTCTTTTGCTTCCAGATTTATGCGTACAATCTACAAATTAAATCGCCAGGACAAGGATTTCCTTTTTTTTTTTTTTTTGAAGTAGAGTATTCAAATAATGCAAGATCGTCATGTAGCATCATTGATTATTTTTATGTATGTGAATCGCCATTCTCATTTTCCTCCTCTGTGATCTTATCTACTTCTATGGTTACTTTAAGTCTACCAGTACAGAAATCATTTATGCTGTAAGACTAGGAATAACATTTTGTAATTTCTGTCTGCTATAATACTTTGATGATATTGTCTGCCTCCTTTATTTGTGTAATTTGTTGCAATGCATATAATGCATATTATGTATTACACTCATGCCCATATGGGCCAAGTTTGAAGAAATTGAAAATTGAAATTCTGTAATGCATGATTCTGACCAAAAATCGTTCACTTAGGAATTGCTTAATCTGGAATTATTCGCACACACCTATTGTGACAAATATCTATTTATATGTATTCTATTTTTACTCCTGTCAGGTTTTTCTGCGGCTAATTATAGGTAGATCTATTTTCGTACCAAGGATTTGAGGGCGCAAAATATATTTCGGCGTATATACATGCTGTCCGACACGTGTTCAGCTGCGGACCAAGGATTTTAGATTAGAGAGAAGGGGGCAGCGGATGGGTGGTGGTGGGGGGGGGGGGGGGGCGAGTTGGAATTATATTTTAAGCTAAAAATTTTTGTACATTGTACTGTGCTTTCATAATCAACAAGGGGCTGCCTCAACATTACGCAGTTGTGGTGAAGATGTCTCTAAGGGTACAAAAAAAATTGTTTGTTTCCGGTATCCCGACCTACCCTAATTTTTTGGCCCGACCCTAAAAGTTTTTATGGCCTTGATTTTTTGAGCATGTTACCGGAAACAAAGAATTTTTTTTAGGCCTAATAATAAAGAGAATGGGATTTGAGCCAATGAGTATTTCAACATACTTCTAAATTGTATATGCTATTCTTAAACAAATTCATGTATGGAAATGCCCTGAAAACGATTTTTGGAATGGCTAAAAGTTGTTATGAAATACAGTGTATATCATAAATCCAGAATTGGTTAAGGGCAACGTGGACAATCCGGCGATTGTAATGTCACTTTCAACATCTGTAATTTGTACTAATTTCGATTAAAAGTGTATAGATTCCCTAGTTAATAAAGTGTACAAATATAGATGGGTAATAGATCTAACCTTTTTGATTAATTATCCACAGCAGTTGATATCATTTTTCACTTTCTGTGTATCTGAAAATGTTCAAGGGAAACATCGTCTTAGAAACTTATGATGACTTTGTAGATCTTACATCCTTCATAAATCATTGAAATTTATTGATTCCCTTTAAAATTTCTACATCTGATCCGAAACCCTTGTGTCATTTGCAATGAATATCAGTAAAATATAGCCCATTGATTTTCATATAAATCTGTGTGTTTCCGTACGCTCGAATTCGGCAATTTCCGCTGGTTGGGCCGGGCTGGGCTTTATCTACAACTTAAAATAACATGAATGCGGATAAAATAATTGGTGATAATTAACCCTATTACCACCAGGGATCGAATTTAACGGTCGCTAACTCGCAAAATTCGAGTAAGAATAAAAAAAATGCGAGTAGAAAATCATGGCACTCGAATATTTTTGCGATCACGTTCGAAAATCGGGGAATTCGCTCAAACTGTCCTTTTCTCTTTAAAAACTCCTTTCGGGCAGTTAATTTACCGATAATCACGTGACTGCTTCTAGACGCTTGTCGCTTTATACAAAAGTAATTATCGGATATGTAAGTAAGCGTCTAGGCAATATTTGTTTTCATTTTGGACGTCTGTAATTTGCAAAGTTCTGTGAAAATGGAGAGGAAATAACATGTTTCTTGGTGCAAAAAAGCCCGCGGAGCTCGAAAATGTTAGCAACACTACCAACAGTGACCTGAGAAAAACTTAAAAGATCAACGTCAAGCCAAAAGTCCAAAGAATCATTGAGTACTTTGGTTTGTATCGTACTTACAAAACCAGAAAGTCCCAAGCCTGTCCGAACCGTGAACTTTTGTATGAAACCAAACAACAACAAAACAACTTGAATTTAGCACGTAAACAGCTTTTAAATAATTGCTAGTTGAACCCATCATTTTGCTAGTGGAAAAAAATGGCACTAGCAAAAATTTGCTAGTTGGAAAAAAAGTTAAATTCGATCCCTGACCACATGTAGTTGGATGCTCCGATCCCTTCTAAATCCTTAAACATTTATTACCGCGGATGTTAAATAATGATCAGCAATTTTCGATATTCAACATGTCTTAAATAAAATCCTTTGAACACCATGTGTGGAACTGCCGATTTTTGCCAGAAATGCAGAAAGCATGCTGATCTGGAAAGCAGAAGTAATGGGTGACATATGCGCATGCAACAGTTACACAGTTTGAAATTAATAAAAACAAAGTATGCGCACTGCGTGATTTTCACTTGGTCATAGTTCATACTATTTAATGAACAAAAGATTTTTTAATTTCCATCGTAACCCGAGCCGTCACGAGTGTAAAAACTGATTTTGACATTTTCACCTTCCTGTTTTAAAGTCAACTTTTCACAGATTTCCTAAACTTTCCTGAAAATGTGATATGGTCGTATGTATAGTTAGCTTATCAAAGTATAATTTACTGGAAATCAGAATCATGTACAATTGTGTACATTTACAAGAGGGAAAAAACTGCATAGGCGAATTCAACCCGTATTATAAAGTTTGGAACTTACGATAGAATCCATGATACGTGATCCTGATTTTAGGTAAAAAAAAAGTGAAAAAATGGTTGGTAAAAAAACGAAAAGTTGACAAATGAGGCAAGGGAGCTTGTACACAGATTTACCTCTTTATATAGCTTTTCTCGTTCCTCATCCGACAATTTTTAAATGACAATAACAGCATTCTTAACAGATAAATTCTTGAATCATTTTCAACATCTATGTTTAGCACACATTTGCATATTTTGCTTCTCAAACTCTTGAGCTTGTGTAAGTCCGTTGAATGGCAGAACAAGGACTTTTACAAATCTATCTCTCTAACAATGCAATTTTTCTTAACGATTAAAGATTAATATTTTTACTTCAATCAATAAAATAAATAAAAATAAACCAGTGTATTAGAACAAATTATGCAAATGAATGTGCTTAAGTTTTATACTCGATTTTAACGCAAACATGACACAAAAATGGCGTTCTGCATTTATAAGTCAGAATAGAATTTCATTATATGCACACTCTGTGATAAAATTTAGGTCTAATTTTGTATGTGGAATATTTTTTTATAAAACATAACTTGGTTCGACAGGATGTGGAGGTGAATAATATATGTGACCACATGTACAATATTATTTTGAAACTGATTTGTGTCGCCCTGTATTTACGGTATTTCATGTTAAAACCCGAATGTTGTCTCAGCTTGCTCCCAATATTTATGAATCCCTTATCAGGCATATCTGTAGGATGCAAGATAAAACATGATTAAAAAAGCGACTGAACTCCAGAATTTGAGTAAATTTCAACTTTTGACTAAGTCATTCTATAAACATAAAAACATCGTTTTATGTGTCTAAACCTGTTCTAAAATGAAGAAAAAAGTTTTTTTCCTGAGGCCGTGATTCGAACCCGCATCCTCAAGGTTTCAAAATTTTTGCCAACCACTTAACCCACTCAACCACGCCGCTTTCTATTATACATGTTGCTATTTGTTAAAATATATACCGTTGAATTTACCCCGTTAGTCACAGAGTAGAATTTTCTACTTGAAAGGTAAGAAAAACAAGAATTTGCAGCGTTTCTTCTCTTAGAAAACTTGTATGTAATCAAATTTTAATGACCTAGATACATTTGTAACACTAAATAACTTGAAATAGATTTTTTTTTTAAATCGCCAATTTGATGATCTGGAGTTCAGTCGCCTTAATACCCAATTACTTGAAAAAGAGTAAGTTCAGTAACAGTGTTTTTTTATACTCATTGATTTCTTGGAAAACCCAGTTCAGTTTAATACAAAAGAAACTTTGTCAGAATGTTCATATTGATGATCTATAGGTCAAGTTTGAATATGGTTTACATGCAGCATGCCCACTCATTTTTAAAGTTGAGGGTACATGTACCCCCTGCTTTTGCAAAATAGGGGTACACTTCAAAATTTGGGGGTACACTACATCGCAGATCTGAAAATTTTCTATTTAACTACTGAAATTTGTATAGTATGTTGTTTTTTTTGTTTTTTTTTTTATATATATATACAGAACTCTCATGGGTGGGGTATAACAGATGAGATAATTTTAGAAAATGTAAAATGTTTTTCCAAAGTTAAGATAGGAAATTCTGAATCAAAAGACCCCTCCCATATT
>NW_026459204.1:0-62765 GCF_021730395.1 Mercenaria mercenaria | reverse complement strand
AACTTCAAACGACTTTAACATCCGATTATCTAAGTTCTTTTGAAGTACTTCCAAATCATTTGCAAAGAAAAAAAGCGCGTTCCTCGGCCTTTTATCTTGTCCTTTTGATTAATATTGAACAGAAATTTTCTATTATACGTACATGGACACGCATATATGCCTCATCATATATTTGAATACGCATTTAATGCATTTTAATTTGCTAAAGCGCTTCGATTTAAAACAGTAAATAGCAATATTTTACCTATTTCCATTTGCCGTTTATACATGTACGCAGAATAAAATATCAGACCGTTAACCTTTCATCTCAAATTCATATCATTGCTTATATACGATTTTATACTTATACGTTCGTTTACTGGTCTTGTAAAACGCACTGATTCACGTAAGGTCTTAACTGGATGGATGAGAGACACAACAGTTCTGAAAATTGATGAAGATTCAAGTGAATTTACAATGCAATGTGCTAAACTATTACAGTAACTATAAAACCTTTGAAATCTATGCATTTCCGACAGAAAAGCAATTTCTTGTCTCTATCATTTTGGATTAATCCACAATTAAAGATATACACATAGATGATTGTTGATACTTAAATTGTTCTATTCATGTCTGCTCCAATCTTAACAATTGCAGAAGCTGATATGTCAAACACTTCCATGAAACTGAAATAGAAATAAATATTTACAAATATTAACCAAATCGTTTGAAACTGACAAAGTATCTTAATAACTGTGACTGTTTCAGTTTAATTGTGTGTCAGTGGTATTGTAATAATATGCAGCAGCCCTCCGTCAGTCTGCCCTTAACATATATTCAATAGACTCTACGACGCCATAGAATTAAAGATATATTATAGAAAATGATAATACCTTTTTCAGAACAAATCAAGCGTTATTACTGTAATTTAATTCACTTTAATCACATATCTATGTAGATAAAAACCCTACGTGAAGGGCATTGATTATATATAATTTTACACTTTAAACATGAAATGAATTTGTCATTGAAAACGCTTTAGAAATGGGGTTTGCATTCAAGTTAGTTGAAGTTGTTGAGTAAAATATGAATAGAGAAAAGAATAATGTTTTATGAAATTTAAATATTAAATAAAAGATATTTTTTATAAAAAAAACGGTATGTTTAGGGGAATACACTTGGTTTAAAGAAAATATTATATTTATTTTCGCGACAATAATCAGTGATGTGTCATCACATTAGGTTTTGAATGCATATAAAGAGGACAAAGTTCTATACAAAAAACATTTCAATTACGTGAATGAAAATTGCCTATACATAAATTAATAAAAATCTTTTGAAAGATGTGTCATATCTAATCCATTTAAATTTAAAACGGAACAGAGAATGTATTCACATTGATTAATAGTCAATTTGATTGAATCTCGGTTCATGGTAGTAAAAGACGATAATAAAGCGCTCATATTTTTAAATATTGATTATATCTTACGCAAAAGTAAAGAGCAAAATAACGTAAATCTATCGTCTGGTGACTTCTTTTTTCCGTTCTGCATTGCACATTATTGTAAAACCGAATTAAATCATTTTGTTTACACTGTATGTAACCTGGTAGAAATAAAGATGACTCTATTTGTTGTTGTTGTTGTATCGGTACTTAAAATTGGTATTAAATGAATTTCATATTCCCACATTTCTATAGTATATATTATTCGGATTATTTATGATCAGCATTTCCCGTAGATGTGCTAAGCGTAGATAGCCGAAGCATATCGGACTCCACTAGTAACTAAAATTATCCGATTTTGAGACAATGGAAGGGAGACAACTATATATAGAGTTGATCTTATTAAACAATGGAAGATAACAGAATCGGTTTTTATGCGCAATCTCTGCCTTTGTAACTGTTTTAATAAATCTACAAAAAGTCATTAGCAGGCATAGAACGGTCAGTCCATGAAAAGTATATTATATTGTAAAGCCATGTATGCCCCTTGAACGGGCATATGTATACCCCTTGAACGGGCATATGTATACCCCTTGAACGGGCATATGTATACCCACTGAACGGGCATATGTATACCCCTTGAACGGGCATATGTATATCCATTAAACGGGCATATGTATACCCCTTGAACGGGCATATGTATACCCCTTGAACGGGCATATGTATACCCCTTGAACGGGCATATTATACCCCTTGAACGGGCATATGTATACCCCGTGAACGGGCATATGTATACCCCTTGAACGGGCATAATATGTAGTTTATTCATAAATCAAAGAAATTTTCCAAAATACTTTTTTATTTGACATTAACACTGTTGATTTAGGCGAAACTTGTAAGAAACATCTAAAACTGAAATGACAAATGTACAAGTGACCTTTGCTTTAGCTTATAAAAAAATCTTTCCAAAACATCAACTTTAGTTCATACAGTTTCAGTTCCTTTTTCCAAAGTTATTTTCAGTTTGATATATAATATAGTCTAGCAATAATCTACGAAGTTTGATTTAAGATATTTAACATCGATCTAACAATATTAAATAACACAGTAACATAAATAAGACTTTAAAAATCATTTTATATCTCTAGAAGACAAAAGTACTGCACCAAATATGTTCCATTCTCATCCACAAGAGGTTCGTCAGATAAGTTAACTAGGCCCCATTGAAGTCCTCTGGTATGCGAGAACGAATATAAAAATATTGTGTAGCAATAATTTAGTATTCTAAACGATTTTGTAGATTTGTGATATTTCAGAATCTCTAATAGATTCATTCGCACAAACCGGATCTTTTATTTAGCATGGCATGATTTTGGTGGCGTTCCTGGCCTCCAAATGATCTTATTATAACGTTATCTTTATACATTAAATTTGACATATACAATGTATTATATATATACTATAAATTACTCAAAAATTACTTACAACCGATTTATTATGTATTTTCCCATTTAAATGCTTTTATCGTCACGGTTAATATATAAAGTGGAACAATGTTGATGGAATATTACTCGAAAGTGTGGAAGTGTATTTTTAATTTTCAATTGGGATCGCTTTCCTATTATATTATTCAAAACATGAATTATGAATACTGCATATAGAATTTTATCTCAACTGAGCACTAAGAGCTTTGCAGGGCGATATTGTAATAAAATTATGTCCGTCGACTAGCTCCGTCGTGCATCGTGTTTAGTCACGACGGATTTTACTGGAAACACTCCTAAATTCACAATTTGGACCCAACCTTCTTAAAACTTTTTCATAATGTATGCCTTAAGTAGTTCTAAAACGTGCTCGAAACTTGGTCGTCTCAAATTAAATTCTAGGTCACTAGGATGATCATAAAATACCTAGTAAGATGAGGCATTTTCCTTTTTAGAACATCAACCTCTATAATAACTAGTTTATAACCCTCACAATTGGGCCACCACATATCAAAACATATGAGTGTAAAGACAACATATCACAAATTGTTCTTTTCCTGTTATATATCAACAGAAAAGAACTGTTTGATTCACATTGTTTATTGACAAGGCAAAGCCAAGGAAGGGACAATATCGTGCATTGGTTTGTTTTGCTAACTTGTATTTTGACGGAACCAGGAGAATGAACGTAGAACATCGTGAATCGCTTTGTCACCATATGTATTTTGTGTCGAGAGGTGTATGAAGAAAACGCTCCGTTTATTTCTTTTATTCGTTTCCAAATGCGAATATGTTGAATGCTTATTTCATATTACCCTGGCAACAGGAGTTCTGCCAGCACTAGTTTCAGTTCATCTGCTGCATAATTTCAGATACCTTTCTCATATATGTACAAATGGTTCAGCTGAATTGAATTCAATCAGAACAAAATGGAAATCAAAAATCCTTTGTTATGACTTTAAAAAACATTACCTCAAATGGCTCCGCTACATTGAACTTGGCTGAGACGGAAATTTCACCACAATTAGTCGGAACCATTCTTAGACAGACTTTTCTCAAAATCATTAAAATTGACAAATCTGGTAGAGCGTAATGGAATTAACTAAGAGATTCATTGAAAACAGAATACAACCAAGCAAGATAATAACAGTCTTGATTTGACTGAGTCTGTACATGCATATGACTAGTAACGTCTGAGATTAAAACACGCCCAGCACCGGCTGAAGCGGAATTCTGGTAACAGTAAAATGTATGTATACATACGGTAATTTCTTCTAGAACTAAAATATAGAAAACAAGACTTTACGTTTTATCATCTTCATCACCTCAGTAATCGTCCCACTCTAAAAAAGTATTCCTACAAAGTGATAGAAGTACAGTAGGCTTTTTGTTTTAACTTTAATTTTACATAGTAACCTCAGAATAAAATTATCAGTAATCTGCTTAATTTCGTACCAGTGTAATGGCTTCTGACTAGCATTTTTGACACACACTCCTTACAGATATGAAGACATTACATATGAATCACTAGACAGCGTCAGCTAACTAGAATGAGTCTGTCCAAGCTATCTTGCTATTCACATGTGTTTCTTGACTGTGTTGTGTTTATCTGCCAGCAAAAGCGACTTATACGTTGTGGTTGATTACACACATGTATATATCTGTAATTGTCTACCATGGGCTGTTGTCATGGATAACATTGTTATTGTAACTGGTTCCTGTGAGATGACTAAATTTCACAATATTATTATGCGAAAGAAATATTTCAATGTTTTGATGTTTTCCACAAATTGAGTTGTCACTAAATCTTAGAAGCTTGCAGGTAATCTGTTATTCATAATAATCGGTATAGTATTAAGCCCTAAGTCTGTCTGCATGTAATTAATCGGCCAATGTTTAACTCGAAATAGCCCTAAGTCTACCTATTTATTGCAATTAGTGTTATAGGAAAGTTAACTACTATGTTCGTAAACAGTCCTCTGTAAAATAGGTTTGTTTGTTTTGGGTTTAACGACGGGCAATTAATCTAACCAGTGTTTCTGGATTCCGTATCTGATTCAGTAAAATCCTGTTCTCCGCAAGTAACGGCCTCCTTCCCAATATAATCAGAGGTTGACTAAAGTTTATTATAAACACAATAGATTAATTAAAGTAAAGACATGCAAAAAATGGTAAGATGGTAAATTGAGATAAAGATTAGATGAACACTTAATCTTTATTTCTTTATTGACATGTGATAAATCATGATACTAACTAAACCCGGATAAATTTTTAGAGGCGTGAAACTCTATATATTACAGCTTATTAAAACTTAGGTTGAACAAATATTATATGGATGAATAAAACTCTTTAACTGTTTTGTATTCTTGTTGGCATGCTATTTAAGGACATGTAACCATGTAAATAAGCTAACAAATACAAGCTCAAATTACGTCAAGGTGTTAGCTGTCATTCGTGCAAATAAAGTACAGACGTGATTTATAAATGTTCATAAGGCATTTATTATTGAAAATGATTTGTAATACAATATGAAACTTCCTTTAACATATTTTGAACAATTAAAGCAGAAGCAAGCGGCAATGAATGAAAGTAGAATTATTAAAATTTTAAACAGAAATACATTTAGGAGAATTTATTTTCATTGAAGGAACTGAAATTCTTTTCCATCTTCATATTAAAGGGACTAACCCACAAATAATTTAAGGCCAACTATATTATTTTTTTCTCAAAAAGAACCCATATAGAGTGAGTAATCTTAAAGTGACTATTGATTCAAACTTTCGGAAAAGAAGCTTTTTGTAAGATATTTTTATAAATGTCCAAAACTATTTGTGCAGAAGATAGTTAACCGTTGCAATGATTTTGAAATAATGCAAAATTCTTAAAATGCTTTTTACCAATATTGTTTATTAACTCATTTTATCATTTTTCATTTATGCATCCTATGACAGACTTGGCGGAATAACATGTTGAAATAATTCAACCAATCTGTGGGTGGGTAGTTTTTGTCCTAATACATACAAGAGGGAAGAAAAGACTTGAAAAGAAAAGAACTGCTTACTAGAGGCATAGTAACATTGTATTGTTGCGACGACAAAACCCTCTAGGATAATAAGTTATGCACACATAAATAACTATCTTATATGTTGATAAGTTATAGGAAAAAGTAAAATCATCAATCACTACAAAATTGTTTCTGAATTGATCCTTCTGATGCAAGACGGTACGACATGTAAAGATAGTTACATTTTCCTTTTTACTTAATGTATTGAAAACTGTAAAATTCCAGACTAGAATAAACATTAGACTGCTCTAAACAAATCATTCTTTTCTACAAATTACTTAACGGAATTGATAATAGACATTAGAAATTATCTAGCTTCGTTCCCTATAATGTGATACTTCACATTAGACATTATCAAGCTCCGTTCACTACAATATGATATTCAACATTAGACATTATCTAGCTCCGTTCACGACAATATGATACTTGACATTAGACATTATCTAAATCCTCATTATAATGTGATACAGGACAAAAGATATTAATTATGCACATACGACATTATGTAGCTCCGTTCACTAAAAATGTTACTGCACATACGATATTATCTAGCTCCGTTCACTACAAAATGTTACTGCACATACGATATTATCTAGCTCCGTCCACTACAAAATGTTACTGCACATACGATATTATCTAGCTCCGTTCACTACAATATGTTACTGCACATACGATATTATCTAGCTCCGTTCACTACAATATGTTACTGCACATACGATATTATCTAGCTTCGTTCACTACAATATGATACTGCACATACGACATTATGTAGCTCTGTTCACTACAAAATGTTACTGCACATACGATATTATCTAGCTCAGTTAACTACCATACAAAACTGGGCATTAAACATTATCTAGCTCCGTTCACTATCATATAATATAGCTGTGTTCACCACTTGTTCTTGAGGTAAAATGATATGAAATGAGTCATTGGCTCAGACGGGAATCGTTATAATCTATTAGTTTACCCAGAAATATACGTTGAACTTAAAGGTAGATTTTGGGATAAAAACAATATTTAACATGATCGCACTGATAAGCAAGACTGTGAGGTTCGGACAAGTTACGTGTAGGCTTATTATGCACAATGAGAAAGCGTTTTCTTTCCAACTATCCAAAGTCAGACCTTCTGTGCACGTGCCTGGAAGACCGCATTTTTATTCGATAGTACATCATTCGGTATACATTACACGTTACCGAAGAGGAATCGATCCGAGCAACGTAAATCAGTAGGATCGATTCCCTATTATCTACCTTCGATTTGATCAATACCATGTGATACATTTGTACTTAACAATATACATGTATATTATTTTGCTCCATTCAGTACCATATGATACTGGGTAGCTCCGTTTACTACCAACTGGATCTTTTAGCTTTTTGTACAAAATAGAATACACTAAAAACAAAAAATGTCATAAAATGATGCTTAGACTTGATTGACACCTTTAAGATACAGAAAAATCTTCCTCTGTTATTTCATGCTTTTTTACTAAAACATAAGTTAAAAACGATTTTATAACTACTTTGTAGTACACTTGTTAAGGAATAAACGTGTTTAAAGGGAGGTAGCAGTGATATTATTTTTTCTCACTTATAGCCTTATTTTTCCCGTTTTAAACATACATCTCCGCCAAGTTTAATGCTCATGTCAAATTTTGAAAATTCCATTTTGTCTAAGAAAGTTTCATTGTTATCAGGAGCATACATATCTACATTTCTGTGCGTTTTATTTTCAATGTTGAAGAATAACATGTTTCTGGAAAATGTCATTTAAAGATATTCGCCCACAGTCGGCTTTTCATTTTAAACGACGACAAAAATGTTAAAGTGAGTGATAATAGATGGATTAATGATGTCAGTTTCTTGTTATAGACAAATATAATATAATATTGAATATAACAAAAATTGGTTCTAGTTTAAACGATTTAATTTTATTTATGACAGTTTAAAATTATAATGTTATATACGTTATTTATAGCAAACTTATAAACCAGATTGAAAACAGGAAGTAAATTACTTTGTTTAAATTCGTAGAAACAAACATGTTTAAGGGATATAACAACGATATTTTGCCTTCTAAAAAGATATCTTGATTATACGTCAATTCGAATTACGAGTAATCTAATCGTCATGTAAGATAAACAGTATAATATTGAGAAATATACAATAATGTTTGTTTCCGGTATCCCGACCTACCCTAAATTTTTGGCCCGACCCTAAATGTTTTTATGGCCTTGGAGAATTTTTTTTTTCAACTTTTTTTACAGAAAGATGCATAACTGCACTTTTATGCTTTAAACATGGCCAGTGATGTTAGAAATCAATTTACTGATGGTCTAAAGGCATAACCCCCTTATTTGTAATCATTTCTTGACCAAATAATCCGAAAAGTCCCCCTTGATAAAAAAAATCCAAAAAAAAAAAAAAAAAAATTCCGACCTACCTACCCTATTTTTTTTAGCATGTTACCGGAAACAAAGACTTTTTAGGCCTTATTTGTATCGATTATTTCATTGAAGAAATAAAGGGTGATAATGGTAGTCATGTATATTTATATGGAATTAGCTTGTATACAGTGTCTTACTTACATTTGATCATTTAAATCTTTCCAATACATTAATTTATAATAAACACATATTTATATATCAACTTTCTCATGCAGCTCGTGGTTTACGTATACTCCTTTTCAACAACATGTTGTGCCTCATTATGTATTATAATACATAGGTCAACCATGGGGGTCAAGTTGCGTCCACTATAGTTGGTATAGACGAATAGTCTGGGAGCCAAGGCGGGTAAAGCTAAAAAAAATACAATTTTGTGCACCCCCCCCCCCCCTCCCCTGCTATACAAATTATTTCTAGGTTATTATGTTGGGGGATATCCAGTGTTTATGAAAAGTGACTTTGGCCAGCTGACCGCTCTTGCGAAACTGAGAAATCCAAGATGGCCGCCAAGATGGCCGCCAGTTCATATACTATGGGTACATTTTCAAAATTGAACTGAGAATTTTTAATAAAAATGACCACTGTCACTAAAGTGTTAATTTAAAACTTAACAGTGTGTGTGACTTTAAAAAATATAGAAACACAGGGTTTACAGTGTCAAGGTCAAGGTCAGATTAAAGGTCAAAGGTCATTTTTTGATGAAAAATAATATTACACCACCAATTTTCTTCTATTTTTTTTACAGCATTGTCAAAAAGTAACTTTATCTCATACCAATATCAAGAGAGATAAATATGTTCACAGCTGTTAAATTCAAAACAACAATACATGTGTTACCATGTAGAAATTAAGGACGCTCCAAACAGGCTATGTATGTCAAACTGAAAAAAAAAGTGAAACGAGATTATTTAACCCATTGATTTCATGCCAAAAGTAGCAAGTCCAGCCATCTTAAAAGCTCACGTAAGACTTTTATTTTATATTTGTATTATAATAATAGCTATAAACTGTTTACCGTTAACGCTTAGAATGCAAAGACGTGTCGTCGTCAAGCGTAGTGTTTGACGTTCCGCTAGATGACGCTGCATAACGCTTTCTTGACCTTATTAAGGTAGAACGCGACACTTTGCGAACTTCCGAGTAGCGTCTTGAAATTTTACATGTGTAAAGTTGACCATATTTCAAACAAGATGCAGTTTATTTTATACTAATAGAGCCAACCAGTTTTTGTACACGAGACGTTAAAGTTGACCACCAAAGCCCGTTTTTGAAACTGACGTTGCCACGTATCCTTGGCAACTCTTACGGGTACTGCAACGGCACCAGCCAACAAATTTTCTTAAATTATACATTATTCGACGAGAATTATTTTTTCCTTTATGGTGATGTAAAAATCATTGTTTTACACCGACAAATATTTGAAAAATGGAAAGAAAATCGCCGTTTTTGATTTTTTTCAATAATAGGTGTTTGAAATATAACACCAATAACCAATCAAATATGCCAATACAAAATGGTCTCCTGCGATGACCGGTAACCAGCAACTTCCTGTAAATGCTGATTGGCTGGGGTATCTTCGGTAAACAAACATGGCGGCGCATGAGATCTAACGCAATCGGGATACTGTACTTTCTCAATTTTTAGGCGTTTTCAATTAAAATTGGCAGTAACATGTATGGAGTTTCATTTTAAATGGTATAGTTTTACTGGTCTTGATTGTATTTATATGTAAAGTTGACGCAAATCCGAAAAATACACGTAAATGTTGTCTTACGATTCGTTCGTCCCCGTTCAACTCGTTCCCATTTTTACAACTGGCCCGACTCTCCATGTAGAAATTTACACATACATGTTGTACTGCCTTTTAAACATTGTTTTTTATACAATTTCATTTTGTACAAATTAGTTAAAAACAAATACATTGGCAATTTTTATTGACTATCCTAGCATGATAATTGTTTGTAATTTAATATTATAATTTATTTTCTATTTCATTTTCAGCATACTAGATCTATTATGAATTTGAAGAATAATTAAAGATAAGTCGTACTCACCAAAGCATTGGCATCACACATAAGTGACTGCTTTTTGAAAAAACAAAAACTTTTGAGATTTATAATTAGATGTGCCCCAACATTCACTCCAATTAAAGGACACACCGCAATGGGAGTTAGCCAGGATTTGAACCAGGGGCCTTCACCTCTGTAGGAAAGCATCTTAGCCCTCTCGACCACTGCGTCCACTATTTTCTATTTCATTTTCAGCATACTATTATGAATTTGAAGAATAAATAAAGCTAAGTCGTACTCACCAAAGCATTGGCATCACACATAAGTCTGCTTTTTTAAAAAAAAGAACTTTTGAGATTCATATTTAGATGTGCCCCAACATTTACTCCAATTAAATGTTTTTAATATATCTTGTAATATCTAATTGATTTACTAAAAAATGATCTGAAGAAATGTCAGATTTTATGACAAATCCCAAGTCAAACTTTTTTCTAGGGGTCTTCGTGGCCGAGTGGTTAAGTTCGCTCGGGCTTCATATCACTTGCCCTTCTTTGATATGGGTTCGAGCCTCACTCTTGGCGTTGAATTCTTCATGTGAGGAAGCCATCCAGCTGGCTTACGGAAGGTCGGTGGTTCTACCCAGGTGCCCGCTTGTAATAAAATAATGTACGGAGGCCGTCAGAGTCAAGATTTCCACAACTGAAAATGTATAAGTATAACTTCTCCGCATCATGAAATAGTCAGAGTCAGAATTTCCGCAACTGAGAAATGTTAAAGTGTCATTATTCCGCATGTTCTCCGCATATCCGCAGATTCTCCGTAAAACAAAATTTCATTTCTGCAAGCTCTGGAATACGGTAATTATAGGTCTCAACCACTTCGTGGTTTCAACCTAAAAATGAATGCACTACGCGCGTTTTTTGTGTCAAAAGTAACCGCGATGTAAATTAGGTATTACGATAGGGCGCACGTGCCTTTGGAATGGAAAATTACCAGCATGACGTTTTGATATTTTTACGATTCACGGGTAAATTCCAATCAATCCAGGTAATTTTGCCTGATGTAATTTCTCAATTTGGTAAAGTTACAACGTAAAAACCACTCGCCCGACCGGTGGTGTAGTCCATTCGTGCTATCCCGACTTTAACTCGCCAATGCTAATAACTGTAGAATGCCGTACCTAGGGCAAAATCAACTTTCGTTTTGCGAATTCGCCGATATGGGTACGATTGTTCCCCCTATTTTTTCACTTTTAAGGGTTTTATTTTATTTGCAGAGCGTGACTGAAAATTGGTTGACCGTCGGTCTACCCAACTTTTGATAGTGGACCTGCCGATATTTTGGTTGTGTCGATCCAACGGTCCACCGCTAAGGTCGAGGCCTGTAAAGTCGAACAGTTTTCATCCTATCCTCAACAAATTTGCTGACAATGTTTGCGGGCATAATTGGGCCGAGTACGAACAACCACACAAATCGCCTCGGGCATCCTTGGATTATGCCCCTTGAATTAGGTCAAGTTCGATGAAGGGCGTACTCTATTTTTTTTTAGGTTACAGGTGAGCTTTTGTGATCACCCTTCGTCCGTCGTTAGTCTGTCCGTCCGTGTGCCCGTCAACAATTTCTTGTCTGCACGATAGTAGTTTCATTTATGATTTTATTTTTACCAAACTTGCACACAACTTGTATCACCATAAGATCTTGGTTCCTTACTTGAACTGTTGTATCACTTGTATAGGATTAAAACTATAAAGAAAGGTGATTATGGTCAATTTTCATTTGCAACAGCTTAGTGCGGTAATAAGGTGAAACTTAGGTCTTGTACTATCATTGCATTTATGTAAGTAAGTAAGTCTGGTTTAGTCATTATGTATGTTTATTTAAATATTGTAGACAGCGGCCATCAATAAATAAAAGGTAAAGTTGTTCATCATTTGTGTTTTGAAACATTGTTTTTCCACCACCTTTAAGCAAGATGGAGTCAACCTTGTCTCATAATTTGAATTACGCCTCCCAAGAGTTGTAATTCATATCACCCAATCTGCCCGTTATTATAACTTTTGTTCATTTCTGCTTTCTAAAACCCTGGAAAATCGAGGCAAAGAAACAGGGAAATTTACGCACGAAATGCGGATAATACTCCGCAACCGCATTCCGCAGATTCTCCGCATTCTGGTTAATTGCTGCGGATATCCGCGGCTCAATACTCTGCATTCCGCATTGATTGCGGAACATTTTCCGCTACCTGATTTTCTCCCAATTTCCGCATTTTTCCGCATTCTGATTTTGTTGCTGATCTCCGCGGCTCAATACTCCGCATTTTTTACGCATAATTTGCGGAAATAGTCCTGCGGAGGAATTGCGGAATTCCGCATTATTTGCGGAGATCTGAGCTAAGGGTAATATCATATTTGTGTCGAATAGCATTTTGCTTTTTTCGAGAAAATTCATTCTTGTATCATACTAAGCAAAATCATAACTTCACATACCTCAATTTCGTCTTTTTTTACGCGCAACAACAGCACCGGACGTTGCGCAACCCATTTTAAGCGTATTCCCAGCGGGAATTGGATTGCGCGTTTACCACCCGTGTATTATGTCCACTTTCTTCAGAGCTCAGATGATATTTGCTGATATAGTGAAAACGAGAAAATAGAAATTTAGAAAAATATCTTTTCATTTTAAGTAAAGAAAAACAATGCCTAATCGTTAGCCAGCTTTCTAGCTGACGAACACATGCCGTTTTGAAAAAATAATGTTTGAATTTCTCCATCCAATTTCAGAGGTAACGACAATGCCACAGCCCATTTCCAGCGGAACTAACATGTTATCCTGGGAAACATCGGACGCTGTCACCAGCGTTTGAAGAAGAGTACAATGAAATTATTTAAGAATTAAAGCAATACCAATTACATTATATTACATTGAAGGAAAAAATGATTTCGAACCCGTGATAACGTTTATAGAAGTCAGACACGTTACAACAAACCCGCTGTCTCATGGGGTAACTATATAGGTTTTTTAAAAATCTAGATATTTTCAGGAAACAAATATTGCGTAAACTAACGAAAACACCCTAAAATATTGGCGAATGTTAGCTTGTGCAAGGCCAATACTTACGGACAATACATAGAGCAATACTATTTGTTTAGTTGATGTATACATATAATAGGACGTTAAGGAAATGTGCACGTAAAGAAAGTTAACAAATTATTTTCTCATTTAAGCATTCGTTTACACGTGCATATATTAGATTTACTATTGTAACTTTTATGAACTATTTGTCAGCGGCATTAAAATCGGCTATACGCACATTCTTTTTTTTTCAGTCGAATTCAGAATTTCGAATACCAGCTCTGTGATACTGTAGACAATATACTGTTGTTGCTTGGACAAAAACCACCCCAGTCTAGAGATAAAGTACCGAAACCAGACTGCCTTCCTACGATATATTCCATACATCGAGGTTCTCGAGTTCTCATATCTCCAAATGATCCCGTGATGCTTCTCGACAGAATGTGACTTGCCATATCAGTGTGTAAGAATTTATTTTATTGACTGTTGAAAACTTATTTTTAGATGTGCTGCGTACTTTCTTCAACTTCATCATAAAAGATCCATATTCAAATCTCTTAATCATCACGCGAGAACATTGTAACGTTATGAATGTGCAAAATGAGTTTATATTCACTGTCTAAGATGTTTTACATATCCAGTATTTATTGCTCTACAATAAACTCTTCTTACAGATATTTTGAAACATGTCTTCCGTATGTTTTCCGATATGATGAGCAGGCACTTCCGTTCAGTTAAGGCACGCCTGTGAAAAGAGTACAAAAAAAACTAGAACTTGAAGAAAAGCGAGTTTTATTTTCCGGAAATGTAATTTAACATAGTTTCTAAATTATTAAAGTTATAAATAATTGTAAACATTATTTTTTAATTTCACTTTTTTACTCATTTTCCCAAGATGAAAATAATCTCAAAGCATACTACTGCAGATTGCCGACAATGAAAAGGTTTGAAACTTTAAAAGTCAAAGGAATTAAGCAATCTGTTTAAATATTTATATTTAGCATCTAAACTTAGAGAAGAAATTTAATTCTTTATTTTTCTCAACAAAAGGTTCAATCACATAGATACTTTCTCAGTAAAAATGTTTTGTTGTAAACGTTATATTTTAGTGTGTTCATCTTTTACACATACTTAGTGCATTTGTATGTTTTGTACTGGCCAAATAAAATTTCTATTCTGTTCTGTTTTCATTAATATGATATCTATAATTGGCTAAATATAAAGAAAGTAAACCGAATGCATCTGCCTCAGTTTTGACTTTAAATTGTCGTAAAATCATGACGGTATGTTACGTTTTGAAACGTAATAGCCGCCGGAAAACTGCACTGAACCTAAATTTTATTTGGATCACGTGACATATCAATAGCTCAATTTCTTGTATAGTTCTTCAATACGTTTCAAACCTCTATGAGAACAAGTACCGCCATTCGAGATTGTAGCTCTATAAGAACAAGACAAAAGTACAAGAGTTTGAATATCTTTTTATAAATAATTTTCCTAACCCGATTTGGTTAAACTCTCTCATAAGACACCCCAGATCAAGTTTATTTATTCAGGTCGGAAGATGTGCCAACCTGCATTTACATAAAAGTAGATAGAATATTTAAATATTTTGACTTATACGAAAATATTAGGTTCATATATTTTCCATAAAGATTAATTATGATGACTAGTTCAATACTTAAAGGCCGGATAAGGCAGAAAAAAATCTGCGTTCCCAACCTCGAGCTCCTGTAGTTCGAGGCATCTATTTTCTTTGACATTACGATTAACTTCAATTAACTGCATAAAAATAGTCGTCTTTCGTCACTTCTGATTCACGTGGGGTCAGCTACTTTTGACTTGTGAAGATAAAGTTAATACCTGAGTATTATATTCAGAAAACTGACTGTCCAACGTAAACTGAAAGGCAAAACAACATAAGATTCTCCCCACCCACTGCCCCACCCCCTTCTCCAGCCCCACCCCCTCCTCAAAATCCCGAAAAAATGACAGATCAGTAATTTTGACTTGCATGCACTGACGGTGTACTGATGGCGTACTGACGGTGTGCTGACAGTGTACTGACGGTGTGCTGACACGGTGTACTGACGATGTACTGACGGTATGCTGACAGTGTACTGACGGTGTGCTGACAGTGTACTGATGGTGTACTGACAGTGTACTGATGGTGTACTGACGGTGTACTGACGATGTGCTGACAGCTTTCTGTTTTAATCTACGTGAAATTTCTTTCCGTCATACGAGAGCTGCTCATATATGTTGGGACATGTGTATAAACATACAATCTACAGCAATATAATACATGCATGTTTTATTATAAAACATGGTGTATAGGTTACTCTTGGTATAGTTTTCAACAGTTAGAGAAGGGAATGCAAATGAACAGAAAATTATGACTAAACATCGAGTTTTTACTGCTGGCATGTGTAAAAATGATGCAATGGTCAAATCCCTGGAAAAGTACAGTTTAGGTAAGTAAAAAAGCCAAAATTTTCACTAACGGAATCGAACACACCGTAATTACTTATATTTGCGTTGCAACTGTATCCACCACCTCTGCGTTGGAATCATTTTTGGTAGATTATTTAATATTCCTGCATTGACAATTCGGCGATTACGAGGAAATAGTTGTTGTCTGATAGTATCATACTTACGCTATAATGCAAAGATAATCAGGGGTCGTTTTATGCAGAATACTTCAATATTAATCTGGTACCGGACACGTTAATATTTTTCCATACACTGACGCCTGAATTTCATATCGGGTGCGTGACTTAATTCAGAGAGTGATGTTGGACTATTTGTTTTTATTTAGTTCAGTATTGCCAATCTTATTCAAGCTATTGAACATATTTATGATATTTACATAATATTCATACCTGTAGATGCGTATGTTCTTCAGCGAAAGATTATTGCGCTCCTAAAGTCGCGCAATATTTCCGCTGAAGAACTCGTGCATATTTCCCGATACAAAGCTAATAACCTATAAAAATTCTTCAGAAAACGACAGCCCCTCATCAAACTGTACAGAAGTGTTTACATTATTGGCAAGGAAGCTATCAGACCTTAAAAACTACCAAAGTCCTAACAATTTTTAAAGTGTTAATAAGTTTGAAAAATGCTCCAAAAGGCCGGGCATGAACATATACTTGAAGATTGGACATTTTAAAATGTTTAAATTGTTAAACGTTACCTACATTTCTGTAAGTTTACGTAATTTTAGGCCTACTAAGTTTTTAGAAGCCAGATAAAATCTCTGCGGGACTTCCGTAGCCGAGTGGTTAAGGTCGCTGATTACAAATCACGGGGCGTTGAACTCTTTATGTTAGGAAGCCATCCAGCTGGCATACGGAAGGCCAGTCGTTCTACCAAGGTGCCCGCTCGATCGTGAAATAATGCACGGAGGGGCACCTGGGGTCTTCCTCCACCATCAAAGCTGGATAGTCGCCATATGATCTATAATTGTGTCGGTGCGACGTTAGATCCAAATAAATAGATAGATAGATAAAATTTCTTACTTGTATTGCATCAGAATTGATGGAACATATCTTAGTATCAAATATTATGAATTATCTAGACAATAAAAACTAGCTTAACCCCTTCCAACATGGTTTCCGATCAAAACATAGTTGTGAATCCCAGCTAATTGCTTTTAGTCAAGAAATCTTTGATAACCTTGAAGCTGGTAAACAAACAGATCTCATTGTAATGGATTTTAGTAAAGCTTTTGATAAAGTGGACCACAATGTTCCAGTATATAAGCTACTTAAATTAGGCATTGACAAAAAAAATCTGTCATGTGGATTAAATCTTTTCTTCAAAAACGTATACAAACTGTAGTTGCAGAAGGCCACCAATCAGATGTTCTACCTGTAATGTCAGGGGTACCCCAAGGGTCTGTCCTTGGGCCTAGCCTTTTCCTAACCTATATCAATGACCTGCCAGAATCACTTAAAAGCAGTGTAAGATTTGTTGCTGATGACACAGTAGTTTACTTTACTATAAATACCATGCATGATTGTGAGACTCTCCAGCAGGACCTACACAAATTAGAACTGTGGGAAAAGACCTGGTCCATGGAGTTTAATCCTGATAAGTGCGAAGTGATTAGAATTTCAAAAAAGAGAAAAACCACAGAAGCCTCACATACAAAATGTATCAAACAAGGCAAACGATACCCTAAAATACATAAAAAGAAATGTTCAGACTAAAAATGTCAAAATTAAAGAAACTGCATATAAAACATATGTTCGCCCCAAACTGGAGTATTGCTCAACTGTTTGGATCCATGGCAAAAAATCTAACCTATGAAATTGAAAGAGTGCTGAGGGCTGCAGCTAGATACGTTCTCAACAATTATGACTTTACATCAAGCGTCACTGAAATGTTATCTGTACTAAAATGGCAAACTTTAGAAACAAGGAAAAATTTCACATCACAAATTATGCTGTATAAAATCTATCACTCAATTGTCTGTGTAGATCACAAGTACCTAATAGAATCTAGGAACTTTAACTTTCATGTTCCTTTCTCCCGCACACAGTATCACATGAATTCATTTTTTCCTAGAACAATTAGACTTTGGAACATCCTACCATATAATGTAAAATCCAGTGCTACCCTAAACGAGTTCAGGAGTAGCCTGGAAGTATTGATGTTCTAACCTAAAATCTTAACCATAACTTGTACGTAATATAGTAGTACTGATTTTAATACTGCACACTAATTTTGTGTTTCCAATAGCGGTTCAGTCAACAAAATGTCCCCCAGACAGTCGCCTCCCAGTCATAGTCAGTTATTGACTGTTGGGAGTAACATGTAGATGTAGATGTAGAAATTTCTGCTGATGGTCAGACTGCTAAGGTAAGACATGCCCGTATAATGATACAAAGCCGCACGTTAAACCGACATAAACAATCGACGCATGCGCAGAAAAGGAATGTTCGAAATTTGGAAAGGAAAATTTGTATAGGAGAACAAATTAGCGAAAATAAGTCATTCCACGTGATGACAGTCACTATCAGCGGTCTAATTCAAAAGGGAATAATGAAAACTTACTTCAGGTATAACTAATCTCGAGGCCTGACGGTTCGTAGCGAGGTGGTTAAGCCTTAAGTTTGCTGCACTGGCACTAGAACCGCAAATTTAGCTTTGAGTGGCATGAAGAATTCAATGCCAAGAGCAAGACTTGAACCAACATCACTAAGAGGAAAGTGATTTCAAGTTGAATTAAAATTCAAGTCAAGTCAGCAACCCACTGGCACTATTTTCATAAATATGTGCATTATTTTTCAATTTATAAAGAAGGAAGTGGTTATTCTTATGGTCCCGTAGGAATAGCCTGGACTTTCCCATATGAATTATGAAAAGTCTGCAGGTGGTCATTGATTTCCCCTATTATAACACATTTTTGTTACATTTATTGCTTCCATTTGTTACATAAACAAATGTTTTTAAAGCAACAAATTTATTGTAAGTGTAAATTATTTTTTACTGAAATTTGTCTTCTAAATAAAGGGGAAAACGATTGTTTGTTGTACAGATATAGATGTAAATACATACGTTATTGATATTCATTATTGAAACACTTAAAATATTGAAAAAGTGTTTTCAAGGGTTATTAATAAAACCCGGCCCGGCCCAAAGAACGGAAATAGCCGAATCCTATTGTACGGAAACCGCCGGAAACTTACGGACGGACGGCTAATATAACTACGAATGATCTTACATTCTGATACTTTTATATTTAAAACATAAAGGCATTTGATTATATTTATATTTGTAGCTGTTTAATCACGTTTTCTTGTAAACCAATAGGCAATATTTCTAATTTACCTGGCACTTATTAAGATCACATATTCATACATGTGATCTCCCGATTTTTTCACCTTGCCTCCCGTCTCCCGACCAAAACCATATTTCTCCCGCTTTTCAAAAAAAAAAAAAAAAAAAAAATCAGTATGATGATGGGGTTATAATTACCGAGGAGTGCCAAACATGTTTACACAGTAAATCAAAGTGTCACCGACTGTTGTGTATTATACTTGTTTGACACACATGTAGCTGGAGGAAAGAGTCGTTTTTCACAGGTGAATTATTAATTGTTTGTTTTGATAAGGGATTAGACAAGCAGGGCCTTTTCCACCTGTCTAACGGGGCCAAATATCGGCCCATTCTCAATGCCAATTAGGCTGCATTTTTTTACCAGTTTGAAGCTAAAAACTCCCAGTCATAAGAAACAATTCCCAACTGAAATGAATTATGATTATTCAAAGAAAAGTTTTGTTCGATAATAAAATCACATAAATAATTGTTGGAAAAACCAACCCATTACTATTTTTAGAACAGGAGTGTTATATCCCCTTATGCAGTTACGCCATTTTCTTCCAATGTTTACCAAATTAATTTGCTACTAAAATTGGACTTATTTCATTGAAATTGGATGAAAACACGGCGCCGAAAACACACACCATTTATTTGATAACATCAATCTACATTATTTTGGTAAGGGTAAATACATGTTGATGCATTTCTGTTTTCTATTTTTCATGTCAAAATCATCAGTATTTTTATACGAAAGTGGGTGGGGTAAGGAATTTACATTATTTATGAGTTGTGTTCAGACCAATTTAGAGCTTTTTTTTTTTTTTCCTAGTCCTCGAGTAGAATAATGTTAATGCATGTTCACCACCATTTCAGACCTAAATTGAGACTTTGTTTCTACAAATTTAATCTGTTAAGAAAATTTATAGTTAGAACAAGAGGGAGCTTATCTCAGTGATTGACTCTTTGCCAGTAAAAGGGGCAATTATAGCTTTGCCAGTAAAAGGGGCATAATAGTCAATAGCTTTGAAAGTAACAGAGATATTACACATTATATAAAACTTTAACACAAAAACGTAAGTTAAAAAGTGGCATAACTCTGTCAAAATTCAAATCAAGTGTTATGAGGATTGTTTCTTCAGGTGTAGACTTATAAACATTATTGTGCGGCCAAAAATGTTGGATTTTATCTCTTAAGTTATGTGTCCACGCGCTTAATTTATGTCGATAAAAAACCTCCAGTTTTGAGACCCAAACTCCAGCTGAAAAATGGCAAACCTCCAGTTTTGGGATTCTGAACTTATCACATTAATAATAAATTTTATGACATATTTCACCTGCTTAAAAATTGTAGGACTGCTTTTATTAGCTCACCTGTCACATAGTGACAAGGTGAGCTTTTGTGATCACCCTTCGTCTGTCTTCTGTGCGTCTCGTGCGTCCGTCCGTCCATGCGTTAACAATTTCTTGTCTGCACGATAGTGGTTTCATTTATGATTTTATTTTAACCAAATTTGCACACAGCTTGTATCACCATAAGATCTCGGTTCCTTTCTTGAACTGGCCAGATCCCATTATGGGTTTCAGAGTTATGGCCCCTGAAAGGGCCAAAATTAGCTATTTTGACCTTGTCTGCACAATAGCAGCTTTATTTATGATTTGATTTTTACCAAACTGGCACACAACTTGTATCACCATAAGATCTTGGTTCTTTTTTTGAACTGGCCAGATTCCATTATGGGTTCCAGAGTTATGGCCCCTGAAAGGGCCAGAATTAGCTATTTTGACCTTGTCTGCATAATAGCAGCTTCATTTATGATTTTATTTTAACCAAACTTGCACACAGCTAGTATCACCATAAGATCTTCGTTCCTTTCTTGAACTGGCGAGATTCCTTTATGGGTTCTAGAGTTATGTCCCCTGAAAGGGCCAAAATTAGCTATTTTGACCTTGTCTGCACAATAGCAGCTTCATTTATGATTTGAATTTAATCAAACTTGCACAAAACTTGTGTCACCATAAGATCTCAGTTCCTTTCTTGAACCGGCTAGATCCCATAATGGGTTCCAGAGTTATGGCCCCTGAAAGGGCCAAAATTAGCTATTTTAACCTTGCCTGCACAATAGCAGCTTCATTTATGATTTGATTTTAACCAAACTTGCACACAATTTGTATCATCACAAGGTCTTGGTTCCTTTCTTGAAATGGCCAAATTCCATCATGGGTTCCAGAGTTATGGCCCCTTAAAGGTCCAAAATTGGCTATTTTGGCTTTTGCAGTCATATAGAGACTTCGTTTATGGTTTTATTTGATACAAACTTCCAAAATATCTTCAACAATAATAAATCTTAGATTCCATGACAAATCAGATCCAATCGTAGGTTCCAGAGTTATTTTATATCCGATTACCTCCCCTGATTGTAATCAAAATGGATTTATATCAGTAAGTTCTTATAGGACTTATTTGAAATTTCATAATTGTCATTAGTTGGACTGAGACGATCAGGGTAGATAACTATGGACTGATTTTATGTCAAATTACCTCCCTTTATTTCAAATTTAAAATGGGTATATCTCCTGATCTGAAATTTCATTTATGTCAACAGATTTATTTGGCAGAGCCTTCTTTTGTTCACTTACAATATTTTTTTTTTTTTTAATTACTTCCCTTTTACGTTACTATAAATAGCTTATTTTTAGGAACTTTTTTATTATTGGCCGTAGGGAAAAACCGAGACCACTTTTCTGTGGTACAACATGGATGGTACCTCCAATTTTTAGGTGCATTTTGACGTATCTGTACCTTGTAAGAATTGTTTTTTCTTTTTGGTTAAATTTCTTCCCATTGTTGTTCCTGTCCTTTGGACTTAAATATTTTTACTGAGGACCTTCTTGTCCTCAAAATTATGGAATACTCGTTGCTATTTGTTTTTTCTAGCAAATCTAAACACTTTTCTCAATTACTCCGGAAAACCAGAATGCCAGAAAAGCAGGTAAACAATGCCATAACTCAGAAAGAGCGTTATTTCCAGTACGTTCTCTGAACATCATACAATATTACTTATTTCGTGTTGTCCCTGAACATCCAAAACACTTGGTGCTGCAAAAATTTAAATTTTAAATGTTTTAAACCAAAAAGGGGCATTCATGACGAACGGATGGGTAACATGAGCCAAGGGATCAGCACTGCAAAAAAAGTAACCCCCGAGCTTGGGAATTTCACTTAGACTGGGTTCGTTTTCAAAAATTTTCTGGGGAACGTACCATAATTTATTTTTTTTCATCTTTCAAAAACACAATAAGTATTTTTTCCGAACCGTTCATATAAACAGTAATTCTCGTTTTTTTTTTTGTAGTGAATCATTTTTCGGGAAACCCCGGGAAAAATTTTATTTTCTTTAAAAGACATAATTCGTAGCACCGGGAAAAATTGTTTAGACATAAAAAACATGCATGAAAAAACCCGTTACTACATTTTCTACATAAAGTAAAAAAAAATGTACAGTCGCCCTTCTTCTTTTCCTTAATTGCGGGGGCCCACTCGGAGCATCGTCGCAATGAAAACTAGTAACTGGGTTTTTCTGATGACGAACAGTGAAAGATAAAAGCGAAAAAAGAAAAAACCCTGATGGCTCTATTTGGGGTGGCGACAAGCCCGACCTAAAGGGCCCAAGTTTGGGCTGGGGGATTGCTCCCACGGGTTCCACAGACGAATGCCAGCGGGAAAAGAGTTTTGGGTACCTGCTTCCGGCGAATTTTTACATATTTCATTTTTCGCCACGAATTGTAAGTGCCGATGGTGAAGACTTCCACCGGGGAGCTTACCATGGATTTCCTGTAATCATCACCATCTGTTACGGTTTTTTCTCTGCTGCTCTACCTTGTTTAAAATTTATAAGCACGATTTTTTAGAGTTTTTTTCCCCGAGATCAAAATTAAAATGCTTTTCAAAGCATTTTCTTCTCTACAATGTAGTTTTTATTTCAAAATTTCCTCAATTTAATGCGTTTCTCCCAAAAATGTCAAAAACTTTCCACTGAACAGGGATGTACACCTTTTAAAATTTCCCCCCAAGTAAGAATGGTCCACTTTTTTAGAGGGTTCTCATCCTTTGATTTTACCCCCTTTTAGACTATATGTTTTTTTTCCTTTTCAACTAAAAAGGGAAAAAAGCTTTTGGGTCCGGGATGAAAATCACAACTTTTCGCACGAACTTTATTCATAGTACTGTTTAAAATCGACAGCAAAACTAAAATTACGGATAAGCAATTCTTAGAAAAATAATTCTTTTTTTTCTAAAACATAAATTATCATACCACTGCTTTGCAATTTTTCTCTCAAATATCACGCCTTAACACTGCTCCACCTTTTTTTGGGAGTGAATTGAAAAAGATTAAAGGGTACCCCGGGGCGGGGTTAATTACAGGAACTATAGGGGTTCTAAATGTAAGCAAGAAAAAGAGTTCCCTTGCATTACTTTCATTATGTGGGTTCATGCACACATGCATTAAAATTTCTCAACAAAACAAACCCAAAGGGGCATAATTTTAAAAGCCCAAAGACAAAATTCTCCAGTGGCAGACGTAATAAACAAATTGGATGGGGAGCTATGTAAAGCTTCATGGAACACGGGATCCAATGGTATGTCCCCCCGCGTGCAACGCTTTTTATTTCCCTATATAACTTAACCTTTAAGAATTAGTATTGATTTCAAATTCTTAGTAAATTGACCATCCTGTTTGTTCATCATTCAAATTTTCCCTTAAATTCCAAATTTTGTAGCAACATAATAGTGCTGACTAATTTAAAAAGTGGAGCATTAAACATCTTTTTTATCTGTTTTTCTTTTGTTTCCATTTCTTATCACGTTTTGATAGATAAATACAATGAATAAAGGGGATTTCCCTTTAAATTGAAAAACGAACACAGGGGAAAAAATTTCGAAGCTCCTTTTTACTGAATTTGCATCACGATCCTTGTCCATGCGTTACTACTGGCACGGTCACAATCGCCGAAGAAAATTACGAAATAATGCTTTTTTTTTTGGTTTTCGGCATTGTTTACCCCGCTTTTTTTGTATGGAATCCAAAAAATTTAAAAAATTTCTTAGATTTGCTAAAGAAATCGCAACAATATTTCATAATACATGGACACATCTTTCGCTAAATTCCATCCTTACAATGATTTTTAAATAACAAAAAATATAATTTTTTTTTTCCGAAAATCCATTTGACCAGATCAAGCTTACTGATCCGGGTTTTCAGGTAACGATTTTACTCGGTGAAATTTTTTACCGTATGAGTCTGAGTATTCTAAAAACACTAAATGTTGTTTGAATACAAATTTTTTTTCTGGTTTTATAATTCTTTTACTTTTATGTTTTTTTTGCTTTTAAAACACTGCAATCGCATGTACTTAAAATGTCATGCCCACCCATTACATTTCGAAAAGGTTGTTGAAAAAATGCTTTTAACTCGAAATTGTTGCAGCTGTTTTTAAAAGTGGAGAACATTTCAAAAATTTAAATGATCTTCAGTTATAAAAAAATTTTAAAAAAAAACTATTCATTATTTGTCCATCGTTAAAAAAAAGGACCCCTTTCACCGTAGGAAAAAAAAATAAATACCATTCAGATTAACAACTGTTTTTTTCGGTATTCCTTTAAATTACTTTCCGAAATCAGTTTTCTGCTGCGATTCTCCAATGAATTTGTTGACATTGCTCGACAATCAAACATAATAATCTAATTTTTTATGTGTAGTCTACGGGAACGATTGGCACATACTTCTTATGTCGAGAAAAAACTTTCATAGGGTTCCTTTGTGTGTGTGTTTTTTTTTCGTTTTTTTTTTTTTGTGGTCGAGTGGTCTGTGTTCCTGACTTGCAATCACTAACCCTTCACTGGAGTCACGGGTTGAGCCTTGCTAAAAAACAAATCGGTTTTTGTAGAAAGGTTACAGTTTCTTACGGAAGATCCGAGCTTAGTTCTTCAGTTTAAACGTTTTGTAAACTGAAAGGAGAACTAGCTGTTCATCATAAAAATCGTAAATCGTTAAATACGATTTTCCCCAGATTCCGAAGATATTTGTTTTGAGTCCAGCTAGCTACAGCGCTCAATGAAGTGAGAAAGTGTCCCAAATTTTTTCAGAGAGCCTGTGTCCCACAGGTTGTGTAAGCAAACGCTTGACATATTTTTAGGGGTTGAGAAACGGCGTAAGCACAACACAAGTTTAATGATTATCGAATGCATAAGTACAACAATTTCCTTTTCCCTACACTTTTTTTTGCCCCCAAGGGGGGCATATTAGTTTTCAACTGTCCCCTCCGTTCGTTCGTCGTTAGTTTAGTTCGTTCTCACAACGTTAACTTTTTGCATGAAGGCATTTTTACTCGCGAACCACTGCACCCGACCCTTCAAAACTTCACAGGCTGATAGTACTTATTTAGTACACCACCCCTACTGACTTTGGGTCACCAGGTCAAAGGTCAAGGTCACAGGGGCTAACGTTAACTTTTTGCATGAAGGCACTTTACTCGCGAACCACTTCACCCAGGACCTTCAAACTTTACTTGCTGATAGTACTTTATGAGTACACCACTCCTACGACTTTGGGGTCACCAGGTCAAAGGTCAAGGTCCACAGGGCCCAAAGTTAACTTTTTGCATGAAGGCACTTTACATGCGAACCACTTCACCCAGGAGCTTCAAACTTCACATGCTGATAGTACTTTTTGAGTACACCACCCCTACTGACTTTGGGTCACTAGGTCAAAGGTCAATCGGGGGGCATTTGTCCCCTTTAGGACAGGTCTTTTTACTTCATGGGAGGGGAAGGAAAAAGATATTTACCGAGTTGTTGTACTGAAGTTTCAAAACTGGAATTATTTTAAAACCTGAAATGCACACGTTTGTTAACAATGGTTCAAAATGTTCATTTTCAAAGGATGGAAGTTAACAAGTGTGAATTAATGATTGTATATACCGATGTTGAAATAGCTTGTAGCTCGACCCAATCAAATCTTTTTGTTTTAAATTTTGTGTTAAAAGATATGCTTGTATTGTTTAATATATGAATGAAAGAATGAGCAAATATGATTTAAAGTTAAAACATGAAGTTAGCAGTTAATTGTTGAAACGCGAAAGTTAATTGCTGTCGCTACCTCCTCGTTTATTCATGATAATTATTTACCGTTTTTATAGCGCTGTTTTAAAATAGATTGAGCGGTCATATTTATAGGGACCCGGGTTCCAAATTTTGGGTAAAAGTTTGGAAACGGTACCGATCTTCCATTTTGTACTTCAGTTCATTCATTTCTATAAGATAATGTAATTCCGGTGGTCCTCACCAAACATATCGCCCAATTTTGTTTCCGTCAAAATTCACAAAACTGGAATAAAATAAAGGGAGACATGCCATAGTTTATAACAACACTATTTATTTGTTTAATTTATCTATATTACTAATGAAATACATGTTAGACTGCTTAAATTATAATCATTAATCCTAATCGTGCACTGCAGTTTTCTTGTCGCTATCAAGCCAGGTACGACGCTAATAGGGTTATGATGAAAAATAAAAACGATACTTATTCTATATAACATTTAAACATCAACTAGAACATGCAAAGATGGTATGAAAGTAAATATATATATATATATATATTATATATACGCTATATTTTCGTAGTCCGCGATCAGCGTCAAGAAACAGAAATACTTTAGGGGATTCATACTTACTGACGAGAGCATGATAGTTTTATATAGTGATGAAATGAGGGAGACCAGTATTGTGCACTATAGTTATCCTTGAAAAATGAAGCATCTTACCTTTACATCGTCATTTTTATATCCGTGTTTTTTTACATCTATTTAAATGTACTACATAAAACACACAAGCAAAATGTGATATTCTCTTGTCTATTAATAAATCCTCAGAAACGAAAAAAAAAGAAGAAAAAAAAACACACACACAAGCATAATATTAAAATAATATTCTCCTCAATTCCTCAGCATTTGCACTGTCTTCTCTACGTTGTAAGTTACCATGAAATAAATGATAATGCGACAAGAAAACTTTAGTTATTACTGTACTTATAAGGAAACGAAAAGAAAAATATGACATTCCTGACGACAGCGACAAGAAAATGGGCAACAAATCGTCTGCTTTGCTTTTAACAGATTATCAAAGAAAACAGTTCTGTTTTGTTTACCGATTCAACTGATGAACGACAGTAACGAAGAAAATATGACAAGAAAATGTAAATTTACAATGCGAGCCAGTCCCGAGAGCGACAAGAAAAACTCCCGCACATTGTTTAGTTACGTGAGAATCATAAAGTCATTATAACGTATTTTTTAGAAGTTATGAAATCTTAAAAATCGTCCTTTATCAATTGAAATATTATTACAAGTGAATAGAAAAGTTTAAATAAAACTAAACCTTGTTGACGCTTCGTATTGCAGTGCAGGTTCGAAAGCGACAAGAAAACTTCCGTGCACATTTTAATTGATTCTAGAGAATAATTCTGTGTTTTAATGTTTTAAACATGTTTTTTTTTTTTGTTGTTTTTTGTTTCAATGAAAAAATGTCTTTAATGTCATTCATAAATATCACCATGGTTATCATTTATTTTAAAAATCCTTAGAATGAAAATAAATCTGCTTGACGCTCGATCAGGTAGCGTCAAGATTTGACTATGTATTAGCCATATAACGACAAAATGTTATTTTTTTTGAAGTACCGATGTCTTAAAGTCATTTATATAAATTATATATATATATTTCAAAGCTATTGAATATAAATTAAGCATAGATATTAGAGATAAACCTTCTTGACAAAAGCGACAAGAAAAACAGCCGCGCACGATCTGATTCGAGAATATAATTAAGTCATTTAAAGATAAAAACGTTTCTTTTAGATATATATCGCCTCAGTCACAATCAAATGCATTTTTTTGTTTCACTTGGGGTCAAAAATAAAAGTTGTAAAACTCTTTTATTTTGAAATGTTAATTTACCATATACCTTGGTTCTACAAAAACAATGGTAGTTGTCTCTGTCTGATAGTTCGATAAAAATTTTTATTCGATATAAAGATGAATCTTCAGGGAAAAAATAAAACAGACATGACCATTTTTAAAGGACTGTTTTATTCAAATAACTCTTTGAGACCCAACAAAATTGTTACCACATGATAAGGTACACAAAAGTAATGTAGAAAACCCAAAAAACTAATAAATTACACAAAGATTTGTAGTTATTATCTTCTTTTGAAGTTCAAAATTCTAGAAATTTTTGTTTTCTACTTGCTTGCAGTTTTTGCATACCTTTTGAAATGCATTTATTCAACTCAATTATGTTATTTTCTAAAAATTCAGTAATTTCTCTTTAAATAATGGTCTCATTTTTGTGATTACGACTACCGTATGTTTGGCAGAGATATAGCAATTTTAAAATGAAAGCCGAAATTTACCCAAAAAGTCTACGGACAAGACATCATCGCCAAGTGCTTTCTACATAGGTTTTAGAAGACAGTGTTTTAGTTCTGTTGATCTTTTTATGTTTAAAATGATCAAGAACAAGTAAATAACAAACAAATTTAAGAAAAGAAGTATAATTGACTGTCTTCGAATAATTGAAGGATTTGAACAACAGTGACTTAATCAAAATATCATTATGTGACAAGTTCTGTGCTATTGCTTACATAAATTAGGACTAATTGTTTTCATATACACAATGTATCACTATATACTAAAAATAATGATACTTGGAAGGATCCTCACTGAAATAGGCTGTTAAAAATCTCCTTCAGCCAAGTGTCTACGGACAAGACATTTGACCATAATTTCTGTCTAAAAGACAGATAGAGTAATAATGTTTCTGATCAATGCTCATGCATTTAATGGGCTTAAGAACTGACCTTGCAGCTGTTATGTACACCATTTAGACTATGTTTATTTATCTGTAATAACTTTTAACCTTAACTAAACAAAATAAACCACAATCCTGAAATTGGATGGTGGAAGAAACCACCTGACTAGACTTTGTTGAGGCAAATTATTTACATGCTGATATCAGCCATATCAATCAAGAAATGGTAAAAAAGTATAAACACAAAGTTTAACATGAAGAACTCTATGAGTTCATCTAAACATGTTCATTAAAGTAGAAACATTAAAAAAGTAGGAAGAACTTGTTAAACTTATAGCTGAGAACAACATCTTAAAAAGATTACAACTGTGTCTTAAATGGAAAACTAATGAAACAAACTCCCTTGCTGACTGCTTAAATAGCTGTATGTTGTAAAATACCCATATCACATTTATTCTGTGAGATCCATAACTCGTACTAATATTTTAAGTAGTCCTGCAAAATAAAATTCCTGTGAATGTTAACCTGTTTACAGAATAATTAAATGTTCACTGTGATAAGTTTTTATCACTTAGTTTTGAGTCAGCTAATGACTTACATTATATGCTTTTTTCTTAAAATTCGCAAGATACATTCTCTTTTTCTAGCCAGTAATATTTTTGATTAATATTGACCTTTTTCCATTATATAAGATAGTATGACCGGAGACAAAGTTTTTTAACTATCTTTTTATCACATTTACTTCTTTTTTTCATGTTATCACCTATATTAATATTATTTTCTTGGAAAAATACTGGAACAAATGTTAGTAACTCCAATCGTAAATCAAACTATGATTTCAAAATTCTAGACCTCTGCCTCTGATGCATGTGGGGAAGTTGGCAGTAACTTGCAGAGAACATGTTTGTACAGTACAGAATCAATTAACAATAGTTAAGTTACATAACTGAAATTCTGTTGAAAAAGGGCATTAAACCCCCCAAAAACAAACAAATCTAAAAAGCTCTCATTTTTGAAAGGGAGAAAGCTGCAAGGAGACTATGGTAATCACTAGTAAATTGCTTGTAATTTCTTTTTCGGCGACGCCGTCTAAATTCGTTTTCGTTACTTATGCCAAGTGACTTCAGTTTGCAAATCAAACTACTTGATAACGCATTATAGATAATTTATCAAAATGGAAGATTTGTGCAACACTCTGTCTGATTGGACGAGAGTGTCAATTTCTTTCACTCTGTTGATTGTGCTACGCTGAGTGAAATGTAGACAAAGCGTTTATCCTAAACGAAGCTGTTCACAGTTTTAAAGCTAACTTTGGCTCAGTATATTTAGCAAGAATATTGATATATCTCAAAATGATAAGTAAGTTTAATAAATAAGATAAAAACCTGTTCAAATACCAACATATATCAAATTAAAGAAAGAGGTGAATACGGTCTGCTTATCACATGAATAAGGTTGTGATAAGAGTCTTTTATGTAGAGAAGTGCTTTTTAAAAGATTTTCCTTGTTACAATTGTCGTCTGTGTATGAAAAGGTGTCTTGCTTTTGTGACTTATTCAGATTGCATATTAAAATGAGTACTTGTTTGCTTTGATATATTTGTTATAAATTATTTAACTGATTTATTATATATGAATATTTTTCTTTAGTATGGTATGCAAATATTGAACTCAGTTGAAATCTGTTTCATTATATATATGCTATATAATGACTGAATCTCATTACACTGAAATGAAGGTACGCTGCATACAATTTATCTATGTGATATGACTACGGTCAAACTTTGTTTATGAAACAGAAATATTGAAATAATTACAATTGTATGTTTTGCTTGACCTTCACTTTTTTATAGGTGTGACGTCATTGTCCAAAGATTCATGAATAGCGAATATGCATTTGTTAAAGCGGGATCAGTTGGCCTATTTTAGAAATAAATAAAAATAATAAATAAAAAAATCCTTTAATTGATTTTTTCTCGTGTATTCTAATCAAACTTGATTTGTAGCATCTTTATTAGGCCCGCAGCCAACTTTGTTTTTGCGAAAAATTAAAAGAGAACCATTTAAATTGTTAAAGTGCGGTGTTTAGTTTTGCAATTTGAAAAATGTTAGATGAAAGATGAATGTTAGATGAAAAATTCATAAACTTCTTTCCTTATTACAATTCAAGTACATATTATTCGTGACAATTTGATGAAAGACATTATTTATATGTACCTTTAAGGAATTAGCAGTTACTTGTGGAGAACAGGTTTTAGCTGTTAACTGCCTGCCAGTACACAATTGAAATATTTTTGAAAAACAGCATTCAGCCTAAAACAAACTAAAATTCTTTTGCAGTGCCATGTGTGAAGTGACAGTAAAGCAGAATAGCTACAGACCATGAATTGAGAAATGAAAATATGCAGATGTAAATGTATAACATGGTGTATGTGGGAAACATAGCGGACAGGAAGCAAGTAAGATAAGTAAGAAGATTATTTACATTTAGAACAATTTTCCTCCAATTCAGCTGCTGCACTCTGAGTTATAGAAAAGCTGAATACAGTTGAAACGATTTTTATGCCCCCGAAGGGAGGCATATAGTTTTTGAACCGTTTGTCAGTCTGTCGGTCTGTCAGTCTGTCGGTCTGTCGGTCTGTCAGTCTGTCCGCAATTTTCGTGTCCGGTCCATATCTTTGTCATCGATGGATGGATTTTCAAATAACTTGGCATGAATGTGTACCACAGTAAGACGACGTGTCGGGCGAAAGACCCAGTTCCGTAGCTCAAAGGTCAAGATCACACTTAGACGTTAAAGGTCATTTTTCATGATAGTTGGGCGTGTCCGGTCCATATCTTTGTCATCCATGGATGGATTTTCAAATAACTTGGCATGAATGTGTACCACAGTAAGACGACGTGTCGCGTGCAAGACCCAGGTCCGTAGCTCAAAGGTCAAGGTCACACTTAGACGTTAAAGGTCATTTTTCATGATAGTGCATTCGTGTCCGGTCCATATCTTTGTCATCCATGGATGGATTTTCAAATAACTTGGCATAAATGTGTACCACAGTAAGACGACGTGTCGTGCGCAAGACCCAGGTCCGTAGCTCAAAGGTCAAGGTCACACTTAGACGTTAAAGGTCATATTTCAACATAGTGCATTGATGGGCGTGTCCGGTCCATATCTTTGTCATTCATGCTTGGATTTTAAAAATATTGGGCATGGATGTGTACCACAGTAAGACGACGTGTCGTGCGCAAGACCCAGGTCCATAGGTCAAAGGTCCTAAACTCTAACATTGGCCATAACTATTCATTCAAAGTGCCATCGGGGGCATGTGTCATCCTATGGAGACAGCTCTTGTTTCTTCTAAAAATAAAAAAAAGTACAATGGAAGGGAGGTAACTCAATTTAAAGAAAGAACACTTAAAGGTTCCAAGTTTGATATAAAATTCAGCTACTTCAAATCAATTTTGATACAGTTTCTGAATATTCATTCTGTCATAGACCTGTTTCCCATAAGATATCCATACATTTGCTTCAAGAAAATGAAAAGAAAAAGTGGTGTTGAATAGTATGCAGTGAAATGCAAGTCATCTGGATTCAGATTATGACAGATACCATCATATTGCAGTTTTTCAGAAAACAGTCTACAGAATAAACACCCTACTTTCGTTTTCAAGTAAACAACCGGAAGACATGCAAGTATAAGCATAAAAAATGTCTTACCAGTATTTTATGAAAAGTAAAATAATGCCCATTTGGCTCTCTGTTATGTTCAATTGTGCGAAAAATGGAAATAAATTAGGATCTATTAATTAGCGATTTTTTTTCTACAATTACTGCTATTTGACAAAAAAGTACCTTCACTTGATATTTTGTGTGGTATATGTGCATGTAATATGTCTATGCACTTTATATTTCTTTTTGTAGTGTGAAGTAACAGTAACACAGAATGGCTAGAGACCATTAACTTCAGAACTGAAGAGATGCAGGTCTTTAATCTATATGGCGAATGATGGAACCATGGTGGAGTTTTGGATTTATAAGGTAGATTGATATTTACATGTAGCCATATGTGAAAACAGCATTGGACCAAGGACCCTAAGTTTGTCGTCCCTCTTGATATTACATGTAGTTTGTCTTCAGACTCTTTCCACACACTACAAACACACACTACAAACCTTTTTTTCTGTGATGAAAGAATACTGTTTAAATCTACTTGAATGATTTTACCATTGTCATATAACCTTACATTTATTGAAGATACATTTGAAATTAAAGTATATAATGTCATGTATAGTGCTTATTATAATCTTTTACACACGTTTGCTGATAGAATGTCTGCCAGTCAGTCTAACTGAAGTTGATGATTTTCATAAAATTTGTGCACTAACTTTTTGAATGTGCATCTTGAGAACTTTGATGGATTTACAAAATGTTTTCATAGAATTCCACTTCTTTTGTAGGTGTGAAGTTACAGGAAAGCAGAATAGCTACAAACCATGATATTTAGAAATGAAGAGATGCATGTCTTTGTTCAGCATGGTGTATATGGGAAACATTGTGGATGGCAGACATGAAATGATTTAGTAAATAAACACAATTTGTATCTAGAATTATTTTCCTGTACTTCCAGTTGCGCTTCTAACACTTAACACAATCATACATTCAGATTTTCTTTAATTTTATAGTTGAAGGGAGGTAACTCAATTAAAAAAAGCAACACACAAATCGCATTGCATTACTGTATTTTGGTAAATCACAGGGTTTGTTTTTACACAAATGTTCACTAACACTGTTAAGAAACAAATCAAGGTTATAAGTTTCCGTTCGAGTGTATATACTACACCAATCTGTTTAAAATCTTTGATGGGTAAGATTTGATTCATACCTAATATTTTCTGTTTCTTCCCCTTTCTATCATTGGTCCCTTAACCCTAATAATTTTGGACAAAATTAATTCTGCCTTTGCAACCAGTGTAAATCATGATTAGCCTACGCCATCTGTGCAGTCTGATCAAGATATACTTTGTTCGCCATTCAGTCAGTATCTTTTGTGTAAACACTCATTTTAACAGTTAATGGTACTGTTAGAATTGAAAGATGGAAAAGTGCATTATAGAAATATAGCAGGGTAAAAATTAAGGCCTGTCTGTAAACATATTCCTTTTTTCTTCTGGTCAGCTTTGCATTACATGCATTGATTTTGAAATTACTCAGATATGCATAATATCAGGGAAATTAATTTCAATGAAAATCAAAGAGACATAAATTTTGAAGGCCAATTATGTTAGTTTTTTTTTCTTATTTAGTCTAAACCTTTTCCTTAGAGACATAGATTCACTTCTAAATAACATTTCATGAAATTTCGTAATAGGAAACCTCGAGCCTAGTTTTTAGCTACATGTTTGGAGTTTTAGGTGATTATCATTAAATTGTAAAATTGTTTCTCATAATTCATTATGTGCATTTTATATTTCTTTATATTTCCCAAACACTTTGAAAACTGTATCTTCTTTTGTAGTGCGAAGTAACAGAAAAGCAGAATGGCTACAGACTTTCAATTCAGAATTGAAGAGATGCAGTTCTTTGTTCTATATGGTGTATGGGGGAACCATGGTGGAAATTTGGATTTCATGGCAGTCATAGAAATATCTAATAAGTAACCAGATAATTTCTATTAAAAATAATTCATCACCTACAAACTGCATTTAGAGTTACACAAGAGCAAAAACAGTTACCATTACTTTAAAAAAAAAGCAGCAAAAAATGTCTTATCTTCTATATAGCAAATTTTACAATTGAAGGGAGCTAACTCAATTTAAAAAATACATACTAAATGCTCTTAATTTCATAGAAATTGTCACTTTCAGAATCTCATCAGTTTTCTAGTTCTGGATTGAGTATGAACTACATTAGTATTTTAGCTCGACTATACGAAGTATAAGGAGAGCTATCCTACTCGACCTGGCGTCGGCGTCTTTCCGCGTCCCCACCTTGGTTAAAGTTTTTTAACACTTCCTCTTTTTTCATCATGTCTCTGTAATTACTTGATGGATTTGATTCAAACTTAAAATGGTTATTCCTCATCATCACCCACATCATCTGACATAAGGGCCATAACTCTTGCACCAATATTTCATGATTTATCCCCCTTTTCACTTAGATTTTCAGTTTAAAGTTTTGATGCTCTTTCACTCTACCTCTGTTATATTACTGAATGGATTTGATTCAGACTTGAAATAGCTGTTCAACATCATCACCCACAACAAGGTGCTTAACTGGCACAAATGTTTCATGAATTATTCCCCCTTTTAACTTAGAATATCAGGTTAAAGTTGTGCTGCACTTTCACTCTATCTCTGTTATTACTGAATGGATTTGATTCATGCTTGAAGTTGTTGTTCAACATCATCACCCACATCATATGACACAAGGTGCATAACTCTGGCACCAATGTTTTATGAATTATGCCCCCTTTTACTTAGAATTTAAGGTTAATTTTGATGCATTTTCACTATATCTCATTTATTACGAAATGCATTTGATTCAAACATGAAGTGGTTGTTCCACATCGTCACCCTCATCATATGACACAAGGTGCATAACTCCTGCACCAATATTTTATGAATTATGCTCCCTTTTTGCCTAGAAATATAGTTATATAGTGTTTCGATACACTTTATATTTGCCTCTCTTATTACTTGATACTTTTTACACAGACTCAAGCTATTATATTTTCATACCAGTTTACCACTACCGTACGTACCATATATTTTTACAGGTCTATAGGACAGTGACGTGTGTACCAGTTTGTCAGGCTATCACATGTCTGTCCAGGTGACAAATTCGCTATGGATGCATAGATTCTCAAATAATTTGGCAGAACTTTTCACAGTCATAAAGACATATATCAAAAGGTTTTTAGGTAATTTCTCTTCTTTGGTTTAAAGTCTTTTTAGCTCACCTGTCACAAAGTGACAAGGTGAGTTATTGTGGCCGCTTGATGTCCGTCGTGGGTAGTGCATCGCCCGTCGTCAGTCGTGCGTCGTCTGTCAACAATTTCTAAAAAATCTTCTTCTTGAAAACCACTGGGCAGAATTACACCAAACTTCACAGGAATGATCCTTGGGTGGCCCCCTTTCAAAATTGTTCAAATAATTGAATTCCATGCAGAACTCTGGTTGCCATGGCAACCGAAAGGAAAAACTTTAAAAATCTTCTTCAGATCTCAAAAACCAGAAGCCCTAGAGCTTAGATATTTGTTGTGAAGCATTGCCTAGTGGACCTCTACCAAATTTATTCAAATCATGACCCCGGGGTCAAAATTGACCCCGTCCCAGGGGTCACTTGATTTTACATAGAAAAACCTTAAAAATCTTCTTCTCAAAAACCAGAAGCCCTAGAGCTTAGATATTTGACCTGTAGCATTGCCTAGTGGACATCTACTAAAGTTGTTCAAATCATGACCCCGGGGTCAAAATTGACCCCGCCCCAGGGGTCACTTGATTTTACATTGATTTCTATAGGAAAATCTTCAAAAAATATTTAAAAAATAAACCAGAAGGGCTTGAGCTTAGATATTTGACATGTAGCATTGCCTAGTGGACCTCTACAAAATTTGTTCAAATCATGACCCCGCCCCAGGGGTCATGACCCTCTTGTTTAGTTCAGCTGAGCACAAAGTGTTCATAGTGAGCTTTTAGGATCATTGGTGGTCTGTCATCCAAATTTCCTCCATCTCCTCCAAAATCACTATGCCAATTTCAGCCAAACTTCACAGGATTGTTCCTTAGGAGGTCTTATTTCAGATTTTTAGACTATCCTAACAGAATTCTAGTTGCCATGGCAACCCAAAGGAACAGCGTTTATATCTTCTTCTAATAAACCATTGACTCAACTTTGAAATACTAACAAAAAAAGAAAAAAAACACACATACAGGGCTAGGCTAGTGTTTCTAATATGAAAAATCTTTTCTGAAACTGCTTGTCCAGTTTTAAAGTAATTTCAGAGCAGTTTTCCTTACTTTTCCATTTCCCAAAGTCCTTCAAATTCTTCTTTTAAGCTCACCAGAGCCAAAGGCTCAGGGTGAGCTATTCTGATCAGTCACCGTCCGTTGTTCATAAACTTTTACTTTAAATGACATCTCCTCATAAACTGCTAGGCCAGTTTCATCCAAACTTCACTTGAATGTTCCCTGGGTGAAGCTCTACAAAAATTGTTCAAAGAATTGAATTCCATGCAGAACTCTGATTGCCATGGCAACAGAAAGGAAAAACTTTCAAAATCTTCTTCTCAAAAACCAGAAGCCCTAGAGCTTAGATATTTGTTGTGAAGCATTGCCTAGTGGACCTCTACCAAATTTATCTACTAAAGTTGTTCAAATCATGACCTCGGGGTCAAAATTGACCCCGCCCCAGGGGTCACTTGATTTTACATAGGAAAATTTTCAAATTGTTTCTAAAAATAAACCAGTAGGCCTAGGACTTAGATATTTCACGTTTAGCATTGCCTAGTAGACCTCTACAAAATTTGTTCAAATCATGACCCCGGGGTCAAAATTGACCCCACCCCAGAGGTTACTTGATTTTACATAGGAAAATCTTCAAAAATCTTATAAAAATAAACCAGAAGGCCTAGGACTTAGATATTTGATATGTTACATTAATTAGTAGACTTCTACAAGCTTTGTTCAAATCATGATCCCCCAAAGGGTAAAATTGACCCAGCCCCAGGGGTTACTTGATTGATACATAGGGAAATCTTCATAAATTTGCTAAAAATAAACCAGAAGGCCTAGATCTTAGATATTTGATATGTTACATTGCCTAGTAGACTTCTACAAAAAAAATTCATATCTTGACCCCCCCCAGGGTCAAATTGACCCAGCCCCAGGGGTTACTTTATTTTATGTTACTATATATATGTTATTAAGTGTGGCTAATTTCTCATAAAGGCTGTACTTCAAATAATTGAAATCTTCTCCTCTTCTTGGTTCTTGGATGACACACTCAAATTCCTTCAAGCTTTATCAATGTATCAATAAAATATGGCTGCTTTGGGTCATGACTAGTTTTCTCTATATGGACTTAAGTAGACTTAACTAAACTTAATTATCTTCTCCGAAACTTCTGACTCATTTTCAGAATAATTTGGCAGCAACGTACATTAATTTTGGTGAGTTTGTAAAATATTTCTTCAAGCCAAGTTGTTTTGTCAAAGTAAAACATGGCTGCCAGAGCGCAATGGCTAATTTTGTCTATATGGCTATATTGAAACTTTAAAAATCTTCTCTTCTCAAACTTCTGGCTCTGAAAATAATTTTACAGCGAAATTCCTTGTTTTTTTTTTTTTAAGATAAGACTGCCATGGGCGGGGCAAGTTTTACCTACATAGCTATAACGAAAACATTCAAAAGTACTTGTTTAATTTCAAAATAATTACACTGCAATTTTCTATTGGTGATTCTTTATTAAAACCATTTTGGCCGTATTAATTTGTTAGGTTTCTTTATATGACTGTGTAGGGAAATTTAGAAATCTTCTCTTCAGAAACTGCTGAACGAAATTCAAAATAGCAAGGACAACAATGACTTTATTTCAAGAAGCTACACAGTTTGGTTTGCCGGGTTCAGCCCTTTGAGCCTCTATATTAAAATGTATACAGTTACAAAGTTTAAAGTTTTCAAGAATGTATACATTTAGAGTTTAGATACATGTATAGAGAAAATGACATAAGTAAACAATAACACTGCACAGACACGACACAACATTATAAACAATTCCTGAAAGTGAATAAAAGTAATGAATACTAAAGACTTTATGGACTGTAGGAGTTTGTTGGTCACCAGAGAACCGTTATTTTAGATAGTTACTTTTACTTAGTTTTATTGGAATAATGTCTCCTACATGTAGTGGCAGAAACATATTCATTTTGTGCTGTCAGTCTGTCTGTCACAAAATTTATCCGCACAACTCCTCTGACACAAACAGGCTGGCAAACTGATTTACACCAGACTTCGGTAAAATGGTCACTTCCATGCCTAGTTGTGCATATCATTAGCGTCTTCTTGTGCTGTGATTTTCATCAGAGTTACTGCCCTTGATTCCTCAAATTTATAATATTTTTGCAGTTTCTCTTATATTGTTGGGCAGACTTCTACCAAATCTTACAGGAGTCCTCCTTGCCAAGCCTTGCATATTGTTGGCATTTTCTGGTTCTGTGGATTTCATTTGGTTTATGGCTCTTGATTTGTTATACGTCAAAAGGGAAGTATTTTGTTATACCACTGGTGTCCGTCCGTCGGTCTCTCCGTTAGCAATTTCGTGTCTGTCTGTTCTGTAACTTTTGAACCCCTCGAAGAATTTCGAACATACTTGGCACAGATGTTCACCACATCAAGACATCGTGCAGAGCGCATATTTCGGATGGCTGGCTTCAAGGTCAAGGTCACACTTAAGGGTCAAATGTCATATGGCTTTGTTTCCTGTCCGCTCTGTAACTCCTGAACTGCTTGAAAGATTTTAAAGGAGCTTTGCACAAATGTTCACCACATCGAGACGACGTGCAGAGCACGTCAAGGTCAAGGTCACACTTAGCGGTCAAAGGTCATATGACTTTGTTTCGTGTTTATATTGCTCTTTAATGCGGGTCTCTTGTTTTTATTTGGCAGATCCCTTTTTTATACGCCTGTTTGAAAAACGGGTCGTATTATGGGAATGCCCCTGGCATGTGCGGAGTCCGCAGACTTTGTCCAGAGCATAACTTCATCATGCATGAAGGGATTTTGATGAGACTTGGCACAATTTTTCACCATCATGAGACAGAGTGTCATGCGCAAGAACCAGGTCCCTAAGTCTAAGGTCAAGGTCACACTAAGAGGTCAAAGGATACAAGAATGAAAACTTTTTCCAGAACACTTCTTCATGCATGAAGGTATTTTGATATAACTTGGCATAAGTGTTCACTACCACAAGACGGAGTAATGCACAAGTACCAGGTCCCTAGGTCTAAGGTCAAGGTCACATTTAGAGGCCAAATGTCAGATACAAGAATGACTTTGTCCGGAGCATTTCTTCTTCATGCATGGAGGGATTTTGATGTTACTTGGCACAATTGTACACCATCATGGAACGGAGTGTCATGCGCAGGTCCCTTTAGAACTATTTCCCTTTATTATACGCCCGAAGGGACGTATTATGTTATGATGCTGGTGTCCGTCTGTCCGTTAGCAATTTCGTGTCCGCTCTGTAACTCTTGAACCCCTTGAAGGATTTCAAGGAAACTTTACACAAATGTTCATCACACCGAGACGATGTGCAGACTGCATGTTTTGGATGTCTCACTTCAAGGTCAAGGTCACACTTAGGAGTCAAAGGTCATATCAGTTTGTTTCGTGTCCGCTCTGTAACTCTTGAACCCCTTGAAGGATTTCAAAGAAACTTGACACAAATGTTCGCCACACCAAGACGACGTGCAGAGCGCATGTTCCGGATGACTTGCTTCAAGGTCAAGGTCACACTTAGGGGTCAAAAGTCATATCAGTTTGTTTCGTGTCCGCTCTGTAACTCTTGAACTGCTGGAAGGATTTCAAAGAAACTTGGCAGAAATGTTCACCACATTGTAACGATGTGCAGAGCGCATGTTCCGGATAACTCGCTTCAAGGTCAAGGTCACACTTAAGGGTCAAAGGTCATATATGACTGCTTTGTGTATATTGCTCTGCATTGCAGTGGTTTTGTTTTTATTTGGCAGATCTCTTTTTTGTACTTACAATAATTTTTTTTTTGAATTACTTCCCTTTTATGTTACTATAAATAGCTTATTTTGAAACTTTTTTATTACTGGCCGAAGGGAAAAACCGAGACCACTTTTCTGTGGTACAACATGGATGGTACCTCCAATTTTAAGGTGTATTTTTACATACCTATACCTGGTAAGGATTTTTTTGTAGACTTTGATTTTTTTTTGTGGACTTAGATTTGTTTTTTGAAGTTTTCCTTTTGTTGTTCCGGTCCTTTGGGGCTACAACAGTCAAGTTTTTAAAATTTTGCTCCAATCCTATGATATAAGCCTTCGGGCGTATATTGCCCCGCTTGGCGGCGCTCTTGTTGTTACTATAAATAGCTTATATTGTAATTTTTAGCTCTACTATTCATGGAATAGTAGAGCTATTGGACTCGCCCATGCGTGGGCGTCAGCGTCGGCTTCCCGATTTGGTTAAGGTTTTTTATGTAAACTGGTATCTCAGTAACCACTTGTGGGAATGGATTGAAACTTCACACACTTAATTACTGTGATAAACTGACTTACATTGCACAGGTTCCATAACTCTATTTTGCTTTTTTACAAAATTATGCCCCTTTTTCGACTTTTGGTTAAGGTTTGTATGTAAGCTGGTATCTCAGTACTCACTAATGGGAATGGATTGAAACTTCACACACTTGTTCACTGTCATGATCTGACATGCACAAAGCAGGTCCCATAACTTTTTTTTTTCAAAATTATGCCCCTTTTTCAACATAGAAATTTTTGGTTAAGGTGTTGTATGTAAGCTGGTATCTCATTATCCACTAATGAGAAAGGAATGAAACTTCACACACTAGTTCACTGTCATGATATGACATGCAGTGCAAAGGGTCAATAACTCAACTTCGCATTTTACAAAATTATGCCCCTTTTTCAACTTAGGAGTTTTGGGTTAAATTCTTATTATGTAAGCTGGTATCTCAGTGCCCACTAATGGGAATGGATTGAAACTTCATACACTTGTCCACTGTCATGAGCTGATAAGCACTATGCAGTTCCATAACCCTATTTTACTTTTTTACTAAATTATGCCCCTTTTTCGACTTTCGTATTCATTCAAGCGACAAGGCTGTTGAATAGTCGAGCATTGCTGTCCTCCGACTGCTCTTGTTTCATTGCTAGTCATAGGGAAAAATCGAGACCATTTTTATGTAGTACAACATGCATGCTACATCCAGTTTTGAGGTGTATTTTGACCTGTCTCTACCTGGTAATAATTTTTGTGTGGACTTGGAATTTTTTGGGGGGATTTGTTTTCTTCTTTCCTTAGTTGTAACTTTAAAAATCTTACATTGTAACTTTTTAGCACACCTGTCACAAAGTGACAAGGTGAGCTTTTGTGATGGTGCAGCGTCCGTGCGTGCGTCCGTCCGTCCGTAAACTTTTGCTTGTGACCACTCTAGAGGTCACATTTTTTGTGGGATCTTTATGAAAATTGGTGAGAATGTTCATCTTGATGATGTCTAGGCCAAGTTCGAAACTGGGTCATGTGCGGTCAAAAACTAGGTCAGTAGGTCAAATAATAGAAAATCCTTGTGACTTTTCTAGAGGTCATATTTTTCATGGGATCTGCATGAAAATTGGTCAAAATGTTCACCTTGATGATATCTAGGCCAATTTCGAAACTGGGTCACGTCCGGTCTAAAACCAGGTAAGTAGGTCAAATAATAGAAAAACCTTGTGACCTCTGTAGAGGCCATATTTTTCACGGGGTCTGCATGAAAATTGGTCAGAATGTTCATCTTGATGATATCTAAGTCACGTTTGAAACTGGGTCACGTGCGGTCAAAAACTAGGTCATTAGGTCAAATAATAGGAAATCCTTGTGACCTCCCTAGAGGCCATATTTTTCAATGGATCTTCATGAAAATTGGTCAGGATGTTCACCTTGATGGTATCTAAGTCAAGTTTGAAACTGGGTCACGTGCGGTCCAAAACTAGGTCATTATGTCAAATAATAGGAAATCCTTTTGACCTCCCTAGAGGCCATATTTTTCAATGGATCTTCATGAAAATTGGTCAGAATGTTCATCTTGATGATATCTAAGTCAAATTTGAAACTGGGTCACGTGCAGTCCAAAAACTAGGTCATTAGGTCAAATAATAGGAAATCCTTGTGACCTCCCTAGAGGCCATATTCTTTAATGGATCTTCAAGAAAATTGGTCAGAATGTTCACCTTGATGATATCTTTAGTCAAGATTGAAACTGGGGCACATGTGGTCCAAAACTAGGTCATTAGGTCAAATAATAGAAAAACCTTGTGACCTCTCTAGAGGTCATAATTTTCATGGGATCTGCATGAAAATTGGTCAGAATGTTCATCTTGGTGATATCTAAGTCAAGTTCGAAACTGGGTCACGTGTGGTCAAAAACTAGGTCAGTAGGACAAATAATAGAAAATCCTTGTGACCTCTCTAGAGGCCATATTTATCATGGGATCTGCATGAAAATTGGTCAGAATGTTCATCTTGATAATATCTAGTCAAGATTGAAACAGGGTCACATGCGGTCAAAAACTAGGTCAGTAGGTCAAATAATAGAAAAATCTTGTGACCACTCTAGAGGTCATATTTTTCATGGGATCTGTATGAAAGTTGGTCTGAATGTTCATCTTGATGATATCTAGGTCAAGTTTGAAACAGGGTCAACTGCGGTCAAAAACTATGTCACTAGGTCTAAACATAGAAAAACCTTTTGACCTCTCTAGAGGCCATATTTTTCAATGGATCTTCATGAAAATTGGTCAGAATGTTCACCTTGATGATATCTAGGTCAAGTTCGAAACTGGGTCACATGTGGTCAAAAACTAGGTCAGTAGGTCTAATAATAGAAAAACCTTGTGACCTCTCTGGAGGCCATATTTTTCAAGAGATCTTCACGAAAATTGGTGAGAATGTTCACCTTGATAATATCTAGGTCAAGTACAAAACTGGGTCACATGCCTTCAAAAACTAGGTCATTATGTCAAATAATAGAAAAACCTTGTGACCTCTCTAAGAGGCCATATTTTTCAATGGATCTTCATGAAAATTGGTCAGAATTTTTATCTTGATGATATCTAGATCAAGTTCAGAACTAGGTCACATGAGCTCAAAAACTAGGTTACTATGTCAAATAATAGAAAAAATGACGTCATACTCAGTTCATGTGGGGACAGGTGAGCGATTCAGGACCATCATGGTCCTCTTGTTTATAATTGACCATAGTGAAAAACCAAGACCACTTTTCTGTGGTACAACATAGATGTTACTTTCAAATTTTAGATGTATTTTAAGGTATCTCTACCTGGTAAGGAGTTTTTTGTGGACTTAGAAAAAACAAAAGAATTACAATAATTACTAAAAAAATAGCATTGTAAACAACCACAAAATTAAAATTCCATTTGCAAATACATGTGCTAGTGTAAAGAAATTTGCAGTGACAGGCCTATATTGTGACATTCTGGCACTCCTGTTGTTCACTTACAATAATCTTTTTTTTTTTAATTACTTCCCTTTTATGTTACTGTAAATAACTTATTCTGTATCTTTTTTTAGCTCACCTGTCACAAAGTGACAAGGTGAGCTTTTGTGATCGCGCGGTGTCCGTCGTCCGTCCGTGCGTGCGTGCGTGCGTCCGTCCGTCCGTCCGTAAACTTTTGCTTGTGACCACTCTAGAGGTCACATTTTTCATGGGATCTTTATGAAAGTTGGTCAGAATGTTCATCTTGATGATATCTAGGTCAAGTTCGAAACTGGGTCACGTGCGGTGAAAAACTAGGTCAGTAGGTCTAAAAATAGAAAAACCTTGTGACCGCTCTAGAGGCCATATATTTCATGAGATCTTCATGAAGATTGGTCAGAATGTTTACCTTGATGATATCTAAGTCAAGTTCGAAACTGGGTCACGTGCCATCAAAAACTAGGTCAGTAGGTCTAAAAATAGAAAAACATTGTGACCTCTCTAGAGGCCATATATTTCAAAAGATCTTCATGAAATTTGGTCAGAATGTTCATCTTGATGATATCTAGGTCAAGTTCGAAACTGGGTCACGTGCCATCAAAAACTAGGTCAGTAGGTCAAATAATAGAAAAACCTTGTCACCTCTCTAGAGGCCATATTTTTCATGGGATCTGTATGAAAGTTGGTCTGAATGTTCATCTTGATGATATCTAGGTCAAGTTCGAAACTGGGTCACGTGCGGTCAAAAACTAGGTCAGTAGGTCTAAAAATAGAAAAACCTTGTGACCTCTCTAGAGGCCATATATTTCATGAAATCTTCATGAAAATTGGTCAGAATGTTTACCTTGATGATATCTAAGTCAAGTTCGAAAGTGGGTCACATGCCATCAAAAACTAGGTCAGTAGGTCAAATAATAGAAAAACCTTTTGACCTCTCTAGAGGCCATATTTTTCATGGGATCTGTATGAAAGTTGGTCTGAATGTTCATCTTGATGATATCTAGATCAAGTTCGAAAGTGGGTCACGTGCCATCAAAAACTAGGTCAGTAGGTCAAATAATAGAAAAACCTTGTGACCTCTCTAAAGGCCATATTTTTCATGGGAACTGTATGAAAGTTGGTCTGAGTGTTCATCTTGGTGATATCTAGGTCAAGTTCGAAACAGGGTCATGTGCGGTCAAAACTAGGTCAGTAGGTCTAAAAATAGAAAAACCTTGTGACCTCTCTAAAGGCCATATTTTTCATGGGATCTGTATGAAAGTTGGTCTGAATGTTCACCTTGATGATATCTAGGTCAAGTTTGAAACTGGGTCACGTGCCTTAAAAAACTAGGTCAGTAGGGCAAATAATAAAAAAACCTTGTGACCTCTCTAGAGGCCATACTTTTCATGGGATCTGTATGAAAGTTGGTCTGAATGTTCATCTTGATGATATCTAGGTCAAGTTTGAAACTGGGTCAACTGCGGTCAAAAACTAGGTCAGTAGATCTAAAATTATTAAAATCTTTTCATCTCTCTAGAGGCCATATTTTTCAAGGATCTTCATGAAAATTGATCTGAATGTTCACCTTGATGATATCTAGGTCAGTTTCGAAACTGGGTCACGTGCAGTCTAAAACTAGGCCAGTAGGTATAAAAATAGAAAAACCTTGTGACCTCTCTACAGGCCATATTTTTCATGAGATCTTCATGAAAATTAGTGAGAATGTTCACCTTGATGATATCTAGGTAAAGTTCAAAACAGGGTCACGTACCTTTGAAAACTAGGTCAATAGGTCAAATAATAGAAAAACCTTGTGACCTCTCTAGAGACCATATTTTTCAATGGATCTTCATGAAAATTGGTCAGAATTTTTATCTTGATAAGGTCTAGGTCAAGTTCAAAACTGGGTCACATGAGCTCAAAAACTAGTTCACTATGTCAAATAATAGAAAAATTGATGTCATACTCAAAACCGGGTCATGTGGGAAGAGGTGAGCGATTCAGGACCATCATGGTCCTCTTGTTTATTATTGGCCGTAGGGAAAAACCTAGACCATTTTTCTGTGGTACAACATGGATGGTATCTCCAATTTTTAGGTGTATTTTTACATATATGTACCTGGTAGTGATTTTTTTTTGTGGACTTAGAGAGAATTGTTGGGAGGGGGATTTCTTCCCTTTGTTGTTCCTGTCCTTTTGGTTTCAACAGTCAAGTTCTCTAAATTTTGCACCATTCTTCTGATATAACCCTTTGGGCATATATTGCCCTGCTTGGTGGAGCTCTTGTTGTATTTTACAGTGTTTACACTTCATGAAGTTCACAAAACCTTGTAAGTGATCACTGTGAAGTGTAGGTGTGCATATCAGCAACATTTTCCAGTTCTAGAGGCAGCCAGAGTTAAAATAGAAAAACACCTGAACACGCTCTTCTCATAACCTGCTGACTTATTTTTCATCCAACTTCTTCTATACCATCATTGTAATATCCCCTATCAAAGAGATTTCTATCTGGGCACTTTACTTTTTTAATGTACTGTTAGCGCTTAAAAAGAAAAAAAAATATTTAAACAAATTATTCCTCAAGAACCTGCTGAATGTACATGTATTTTCATCAAACTTGGTCTTTAGTATCATTATAAGGTTCTTAAAGTTTATCAAATGTATTCAATTGAGATGCTTTACTCCTTTTGGGAGATGCAAGCTCCAAAAAAGAAATACATTAATAAACAACTTCTTCACGTAAACAGCTTAATGCATCCGTATCAAACTTTATATAGCAATATTTCATAAGGTCCTCTCTTTATTTTTTACGATCAGACACAATTAGCTCTTCTTACTGAAATTAGAGCTAAAAATAGAAATAATTTGAACAACTTTCATTGATTATGAGCTTGATGGATTTACAGACTTGGACTGAAGCATTCTTATAAAGTCCTTTAATTTCTTCAAAAAAGGAAATTTGGTCCTTAAAAGTGGACATTAGAGATTAAAAAAGAAATACCTTTATCTGACTATATTCCTTGAACTGCTTTGGGGAGCTTCAGTAAACTTTTTCAGTAGCATTTGTATATTGGCCTCACTCAGATTTGTTCAGATAGGAGCACTTGAACCTGTTATGTTCTTTTAGGCTAAACACGTTTGTTACCATTCATGGATCACTTTGGCATACATATATTCAAGGTCATAGTTATGGTCAGGTGAGCAGCTAAGGGCCATTATGGCTGTCTTGTTCTGTGAATTTTCCCCTTAACAGCGGGGATCTCTTGATTGCAGATCAGTAATTTTTCCATCACTTGTTTCATTTGGTCCAGCGCTGCTGTCAGTCTCAGAAAGAACAAAGTTGAAACTGGGAAAACAACTGTTTGAACATACAACATTTAAACACAGCTTTCCATCACACACTTAGAAACAACTGCTACAACGTACAACTTGATATAACACTGAGACGTGTTATTAAGTTCTGCCAGCGGAGCTTTGTTACTCTTGAAATGCTCCAAACTTAACACTTATAAAATGTTATATATAATTGATGAAGTCTTTCATATATAGGAAACACATTTGAATTGTAAATATTGTCTTATATTCTTTGCAGTAAAAAACCAGCTTTTATGTACATCATGTGAGGAAATATTTTTCTTTTGTAGAGGAAGATATGAGGTAGAGCTCTACAGTTTTCCATAAACACACCAAGAAGTTCACATTTTTTTGCACAGATTTGTGTTCCACATGACAGTATTGCCTTGAAGGAATTATAAAAGGAAAAGGGTAAAGAAGATGTAAGGATATGGTATATGTATGTACCTGCTGAAAAGAATTTGTGCAAACAAATCAATATTTTAGGTTTGACTTTAGATGTAAGGTCCACAGCCATCAGTGAAGGAATTTTGAAATGTTCCCTATAATGAGACAATATGTAATCACAAAAATGTGACACCTTGCTCTAAGATCAAGGTAACACTTTGGGGTAAAATGTTAACAGGGTATGTTTCATGCCTGGTCCGTACCTCTGCTATTCATTGAGGGATTTTGAAATTAGTTAGCACCCCTAGCGTCAAGGTTAAGGTCACACTTAGGGGTTCAATATTAACATGATAAGTTTTTTGTCTGGTCCTTTACTCTGCCATTCATTGAGGGATTTTGAAATTAGTTGGCACCCCTAGCATCAAGGTCAAGGTCACACTTAGGGGTTCAATATTAACATTATAAGTTTTTTGTCTAGTCCTTTACTCTGCCATTCATTGAGGGATTTTGAAATTAGTTGGCACCCCTAGCGTCAAGGTCAAGGTCACAGAGGTTCAATGTTAACATGGTATGTTTCTTGTCTGGTCCTTTACTCTGCCATTCATTGAGGGATTTTGAAATTAGTTGGCACCCCTAGCATCAAGGTCAAGGTCACACTTAGGGGTTCAATATTAACATTATAAGTTTTTTGTCTAGTCCTTTACTCTGCTATTCACTGAGGTATTTTGAAATTAGTTGGCACCCCTAGCGCCAAGGCCAAGGTCACACTTAGAGGTTCAATATTAACATGGTATGTTTCTTGTCTGGTCCTTTACTCTGCCCTTCATCAAGGGATTTTCAAATTACAAAGGTTGCATTTAATACGTTGCTCAAGACCCAGACCACTAGCTCCAAGGTCAAGGTCACAAATAGAAGTTGAAGGTTTACTTTGTCTTTTCTTGTCTGGTCCATTCTCCATTTCGACATTATAGAATAAATCCCCTCCTCCAGTATTTCTGTAAAAGGGACGGGGAGATTAATCAATTTACAACAGTGTATAGTGTTAGCAATTATTTTTGCCAGAACATAAGCATAATTATAATAAGGATGCTTTCTGACAATAAAATACTTTTATATTACGACCTCAGCAGCCAATGATTTGTTTGTAACGTTGGAAAAATGCGAATATTTCACATCACCGCTACCGAGCTAGGGGACCTTTGTAACTCTGCTACAAAGTTTTAGCTCACCTGAGCACAAAGGGCTCAAGGTGAGTTGTTGTGATCTGTCATTGTCCGTTGTGAGTCATCCATCAACATTTACCTTGTGAACACTCTAGAGGTCACAGTTGTGACCCAATCTTTATGAAACTTGATCAGGATGTTTTTCTTGATGAACTCGAGGTAAAGTTCGAAACTGGGTCATTTGGGTTCAAAAACTAGGTCAGTAAGCCAGATCAAAGGAAAAGCTTGTGAACAGCTCTAAAGGCCACAGTTGTGATCCAATCTTAAGTTTATGAAACTTGTTCATGGTGTTTTTCTTGATGATCTCTAGGAGCTCTTGAAGTCACAGTTGTCATTCGTTGGAGTTTGAAGCTAATGAGATTGGTCAGAATGTTTTTCATGATGATCTTTAGGCAAAGTTCAAATCTGGGTCATGTGGAGTCAAAAACTAGGTCATCCGGGAAAGCTTGATATCACTCCAGAGGCCACGTTTATGGCAATATCTTCATGACACTTGGTCAAAACGAAGATCTTGATGATCTCTAGGTCAAGGTCAAGTTCGAATCTGGATCATCTTGGTTAAAAAACTAGGTCATCTGTTAAAATCAAAGAAAAACCATGTACATGCAATAGGGGCTGCATTTTTCTTTTGATGTGCATGAAATCTCTGATGAATATTTATCGGGTCAGAAACAAGGTTACCAGGTCAAATCAAAGAATAAGCTTGTTCACACTTTAGGGGACACATTTTTGATTCTATCTTCATAAAACTTAGTCAGAATGTTTGTTATCATGATTTCTTGGATGATTTCAAATCTGGGTCATGTACGGTAAAAAACTAGGTCACAAGGTCAAATTAAAGGAAAAGCTCATTTACATTCTAGAGGCCACTTTTTTGCTCCAATCTCTCTGAAACTTTGTCAGAATGTTTGTTTTCATAAAATCTTGGAAACATTGAGTCTGGGTCATGTTGGGTAAAGAACTAGGTCACTAGGTCAAATCAAAGATAATGCTTGTTTTCACTCTAGAGGCCACATTTTTGGTCCAATCTTGATGAAAAATGGTAAGAATAATCACTAGGTAAAACATGTTACACTGTTATGGTGTGTTACTCAGGTGAGAGACCTAGGGCCATCTTGGCCCTCTTGTTACTGTTTTCTACAAGTAACTGGTAAGTTGTTCACATAAACTAGGAAGAAAACTTCACTGATGTTTTGTCTTACAGATAGCCAAACTAACACCTTCCCAAGGATTCGAAGCAGCAACCTTCTGATAGAAAAATTTACCTGTTGTGTAAACAGGATGAGCTGGCATGATAAAAGGTAACTTTAGTATGTATAATAAAAATATACATATATATATACCAAATAAACCACAGATTGATTTAAATGCTTTTTTATAATATCAGGATTTTGCCAATGATATTAAAACAAGACTTCTTTTAAGCTCACATGAACACAGTGCTCAAGGTGAGCTTTTGTGATCACCCTGTGTCCGTCATCCGTCGTCAACAATTTGGTTGGTAACACTCTAGAGGTCACATTTTTGGCACAATCTTAATGAAACTTAGAATGTTATCCCAAAAACTAGGTCACCAGGTCAAATCAAAGGAAAAGCTTGCTTATTCTCTTAGAGGTCACATTTGTGAAAATATCTCTATGATTCTTGGTCAGAATGTTAATCTTGAATCTGTGTCAGGTGTGGTCAAAAACTAGGTCACCAGGTCAAATCAAAGGAAAACCTAGTTAACACTCTAGAGGCCACATTTATGGCTGTATCTTCATGAAACTTGGCCAGAATGTTAATATTGATGATCTTTAGATCAAGTTCGGATCTGGGTTATGTGGAATCAAAAACTAGGTCACCATGTCAAATCAAAAAAGAAAAGTTAGTTAACACTCTAGAGACCACTTTTATAACCTTATCTTAATGGAACTTAATCAGTTAATCTTGATAATCTTTAGGTCAAGTTCAAATCTGGGTCATGTGAGGTCAAAAACTAGGTCACCAGGTCAAACCAAAGGAAAAGCTAGTTAACACTCTAGAGGACACATTTATGATTGTATCTTAATGCAGAGTTTTTTCTTGCTGTTTTGGGAACATAGCCTATACCCCCAAAATTGGGAATTTTGACGCGTAAATGTTCCAGATTGGGAAATATTCAGTCCCATAGAATAAAGTAAGGATGTGTTTAAGCACTTTCTCATACACTTGTTTCACATTGTACAACCTCTTGAACATACTGTCATTACAAAATTGTCCATAATTTGGTCAATGTTTGTGCAATTTTGATGATTTTTTTTTCAGACTGTAGATTGGGAATTTTTGCACTCATTTTGGGAAAAAACATACTATTTGGCATTGGGAATATAGCCCAATAACGGCTATAAAAACGGCCGAAAAAAAACCCTGTAATGAAACTTGGTCAGAATGTTAATCTTGATGATCTTTAGGTCAGGCTCAAATCTGGGTCAGGTGGGGTCAAAAACAATGTCATTAGGTCAAAGCAAAGGAAAAGCTTGTTAACACTCTAGAGGCCACATTTATGACTGTATCTTCATGAAACTTGGTCAGAGTGTTAATCTTGATGGTCTTTAGATCAAGTTCAAATGTGGCTCAGATGGGGTCAAAAACTAGGTCACCAGGTCAAATCAAAGGAAAAGTTTGTTAACACTAGAAGCAACATTTATGACTGTATCTTTATGAAACTTGGTCAGAATGTTAAACTTGACGGTCTTTAGGTCAAGTTCAAATCTGGGTCATGTGGAATGTGACCTACTGACCTACTGTCTTGTTTTTTAAGATCAGCCTTACAATTTGGATGACATGTAAAGTTTTGCGCACCGATCTTAAAACTGACGTTCAGTGACCATGAATGTAACCTACTGACCTACTTTCTTGTTTTTAGCTCACCTGAGCACAAAGTGCTCAAAGGTGAGCTTTTGTGATCGCCCTGTGTCCGTGGTCCGTCCGTTTGATTTGTTTTGACTGTTAACACTCTAGAGGTCACAATTTTGACCCAATCGTAATGAAACTTGGTCAGAATGTTACTTTCAATAAAATCTTGGACGAGTTTGATATTGGGTCATCTGGGGTCAAAAACTAGGTCACCAGCATAGGCAGGTCAAATCAAAGAAAAAGCTTTTTAACACTCTAGAGGTCACAATTTTGGCCCAAATTGTGAGAGCTCTACAAACAACAGCAGTTGAATTCTATTCATGATACATGCATTGAATAAACTGTAGATCTTTGAGTGGTTGTTCTAACAGAAAGCTTTGGCTTATTCTGTAAATTGTTTTTCAACACCATTGCAAAAAGCCACTTTTCAACAAACAGTATTAACTGCTTTTCAGAAGACAGTCTAATTTTTTTTTAACCCTTGACAAAATTTAAGTCTTAGTAACCCAGGAGTAAGGATTTGATGTACGGTAACTAATGAACTTCCTGTCCTTTGCTTGAAGTGCATTTTCAGTTCACAGCGAAGGAGAAACTTGAGAAATCTATATCCCAAAAACCCTGGAGCCTGACAGGATGTTAGTCTCCTCCCAGTTTGGGTACACAAATATACAGAACATCGCACATACCAAAAGTCTGAAGTCACAGGCTTTTTATGGTGCGATTCTGTGACAGATTTTTATCCAACAGATTTTGACATATTTCAAATCATTTGAAATATGGCATACATGTCTGAATTTGGAACAAAGTTTTATGTATATTATGCTCTGTAATTGAAAATTTAGGGAGAGTAAATTAGAAATATGGACTGGTGATTTATGTTAGAAGTCTTGTAATATTATATTTTGTTTAACAAGAAATGAGGTACACTATAAGTACTGTAAAAGCACATATTTTCGCTGGGTCAGAATTTCACAATTTGGAAATTGAGTATGTTTTCAAGGTATAATATTTGTGAAATTGTATAAATGGTATCATATTTGAATTAATTAATTTATACTAATGGTGAATATTTATGCGAGGATTAATTTTCGCAAGAAACCCTCGAGAAAATATTTGCTTTTATAGTATAATTATGTTAGCAAGGAAATTGGTCAAGTAATTCAAGTGTTTCACTTGAAGATTTGGGATCTCTGTTGATGAAAATTCGAAATTTTTCATGTTTATTTAAAAATAAAGAAATGTTTTGGTATAAACTGAACATGCCTTTCAAAATTATGTAGCTTAGCTTAGGCAGAACATAGACATGATGTAGAGTTTGACCACCTGGTGAGGCAAATGCTGTGTAACATTTTGATAAAAGCGAAAGCAATAAAGGATATTGAAATCCCTCTTCCACGCATGGGCAAAGTTACAGCAGTAAAACACTGACTTCTAGAGGTTGCAAGGAGATGAGGAAAGTGCTGACTTCTCCAGATTTTTAAACACTGGTGAAACCTGAAATTACATTAGATAAAAGGAAAACTTTTGAAGTTCTACAAAATGTCAAGAGCCTGAATGCTACGATGTTTTACTGTTGGCAATTGTGAAGAACTAGATTCAGACTGGTTTGGTTAACTTCTTGAATTGACATAAGTGAATAAATAAATCACACAAGGCCAGTATCAAACAATTCCATAAAAACAAATTTCAATGCATGATGTATTTTACAGTCTCAGCAGATGGGTCAAGTGTTCCAGCCAGGCGGAGGTGCTGGGTACTTCGTACCAACAATGAACCCTGGTGCTGCCAGAGCCAGTTACTTTGCTCCTACCCAGATCCCGCAGATGAGAGCTGGACCTCGATGGCAGACTGTAAGACCTACAGGACAACCAGGCGGAAGTAAGTGTACTTTTTTGTGATTGATTACATAACATCAGAAAACTAAATAAGGCTTTGATTTTTCATTAATGGTCCCAGTAACAGGCTTTTGACTGCCAGAATTTCTCTATATAACATTGTTGAAAAAGGGTATGTCAAGCTTTGGAAAGTTGATTTTTCCGAATTTTTGCTGTGAGTTCCAGGCCTGAAGAATGAATATTGAAAAACAATTAGTATAGTTATCTCTGAATTGTTTAAAAACCTGCTGAAAACTTGAGAAAGGAATTAATTCACAAATTGCAACAATTGCAGCAAGCTTCCAGTCTATGCCAGGTGGACCAGTGAGACCAGGTCCAAGACCTTCAGCATCAGCCAACACTGGCGGATGCCCAGGTGCTCAGCAGCAAATGAGGCCATCCACCATGAATGCCAGACCAATCACTGGCCAGCCTACAGCCCGGGCTCGACCAGGGATGAGCATGCCTCAGAGCTCGATGCAAGGAAGACCCCAGCAGCCACAGGCCCCAACCATGCCCCAGGGTGCTAGACCAGGGTACAGTCAGTTCCAGGACAACAGGCCACAGGTAAAATGAACTTCCGTTAACGGCAGTTGATTGTCTTAAAAACAGTAAGGTTTTGAACAAGGCTAGTTAACTAGCTATTTACATTGAAGAAATTACGACAAAACTTATTCAAATGATTAGCAGATTGTCTTGATTATCAATGGATTGAAATTTTTCTAGGAATTGAAGCTAGACTCACAATTGGTTTTAAAAACTCAGTGGCATAGTAACAATTTTGTCAGCTCCCTTGCACTATGAAATGAGAAATCATATGTATTTTATTTTTGTGATTTGCAGCAGCAGAGCCAGGCTATTGTTGTACCAGGCCAGGATGCTCTAACTGCCTCCATGTTGGCAGCTGCTCCTCCCCAGGAACAGAAGCAGATGTTGGGAGAACGTCTGTTCCCACTCATCCAGCGTATGTACCCAGACCTTGCGGGTAAAATTACAGGCATGTTGTTGGAGATCGACAACTCCGAGTTGCTGCACATGTTGGAATCAACCGAGTCTCTGAAAGCCAAGGTGAGATTTTGCTTACAAAAATTATATACAAAGTTATATACAGTGAAATAGAGGTGGGCTTGGATAAAATCCTACTAGTGTCCCAAACCAAGCTTGAATTTTGAAATGAATTACAACATCTTGATAACGCTTGCAGAAGTGCAAAAGACATCTGCAGCCTTTCTAGCTCACTTGAGCACACAGTGCTCTATTCAAGGTACTGAGAATGCCCTGCATGAAAATCTTCAGTGTGTTAAAAGAGTTATATATATTGTTAATTGTTGGTTTGTATTTGGAGAGATTGAGCTTTTGTACTTGTATGGGTATACATGAAAGTGGGTTTCAATAAGCATCTGCAGTATTGAAATGCATGATAATGCTGTTTTAATCAATTTTAGGGTACATTTATTATAAACCTCATATGAACAGTAGCAAAAGTTAATTTTGTCTTTGCAAATTTACAGGTTACTGTCAGGTAGCTAGTCATTCATGTAATTGATTGCGACAGTTTTTTGAAGACACTTCAACATAATATTAAAATAACCGCCTTTATTATGTCTCCCACCACACAGTGGTGTGGGAGACATATTGATTTACTCCAGTCTGTGTGTCTGTCACAAAGCTTGTCCGCACTCTAAGTCGAACATTTCTCATCCGATTTTCACCAAACTTAAACAAAATGTGTTTGACCATAAGACCTCGGCCAAGTTCGATAACTAGCCAAATCGGTCCAGGCATGTTTGAGTTATGGCCCATGAATTACCTTTTTACTCTTGTCCACACTCTTAAGTCGAACATTTCTCATCTGGTCTTCACTAAACTTGAACAAAATGTGTTTGACCATGAGACCTCGGCTAAGTTCGATAACTAGCTAAATCGGTCCAGGCATTTTGGAGTTATGGCCCTTGAATTACCCAAAAATAGGCCTTTTTAGCTAAGGTGAGCTATTGTGACTGCTTGATGTCCGTCGTCCGTCAACAATTTGTAAAAAATTCTTCTTGAAAACAACTGGGCAGAATTACACCAAACTTCACAGGAATGATCCCTGGGTGGCCCCCTTTCAAAATTGTTCAAAGAATTGAATTCCATGCAGAACTCTGGTTGCCATGGCAACCGAAAGGAAAAACTTTAAAAATCTTCTTCTCAAAAACCAGAAGCCCTAGAGCTTAGATATTTGGTGTGAAGCATTGCCTAGTGGACCTCTACCAAGTTTGTTCAAATCATGACCCCCGCCCCAGGGGTCACTTGATTTTACATAAGAAAATCTTACAAAATCTTTTTCTGAAAAACCGGAAGCCCTAGAGCTTAGATATTTGACATGTAGCATTGCCTAGTGGACCTCTACTAAAATTGTTCAAATCATGACTCCGGGGTCAAAATTGACCCACCCCAGGGTCACTTGATTTTACATAGGAAAATCTTCAAAAAATTTCTAAAAATAAACCAGAAGGCCTAGAGCTTAGATATTTGACATGTAGCATTGCCTAGTGGACCTCTACAAAATTTGTTCAAATCATGACACCCGGGGTCAAAATTGACCCCACACCAGGGGTCACTTAATTTTACATAGGAAAATATTAAAAAATCTTCTCCTCAAAAACCAGAAGCCCTAGAGCTTAGATATTTGACATGTAGCATTGCCTAGTGGACCTCTACTAAAGTTGTTCAAATCATGACCTCGGGGTCAAAATTGACCCCACCCTAGGGGTCACTTGATTTTACATAGGAAAGTCTTCAAAAATTTTCTAAAAATAAACCAGAAGGCCTAGAGCTTAGATATTTCACATGTAGCATTGCCTAGAAGACCTCTACAACATTTGTTCAAATCATCACCCCCTGGGTCAAAATTGACCCCGCCCCAGGGGTCACTTGATTTTACATAGGAAAATCTTCAAAAGTTTTCTAAAAATAAACCTGAAGGCCTAGAGCTCAGATATTTCACTTGTAGCATTGCCTAGTGGACCTCTACAAAATTTATTCAAATCATGTCCCCCGGGGTTAAAATTGACCCCGCCCCAGTGGGTCACTTGATTTTACATAGGAAAATCTAAAAAAATATTCTAAAAATAAACCAGAAGGCCTAGATCTTAGATATTTAACTTGTAGCATAGCCTAGTAGACTTCTACATAATTTTTTCAAATTATGACCCCCGGGGTCAAATTGACCCCGCCCCATGGGGTTACTTGATTGTACATAGAAAAATCTTCAAAATTTTCTAAAAATAAACCAGAAGGCCTAGATCTTAGATATTTAACATGTAGCATTGCCTAGTGGACCTCTACAAAAAAAATTTCAAATCTTGACCCCCCAGGGTCAAATTGACCCAGCCCCAGGGGTTACTTTATTTTATGTTACTATAATAGCTTATTTAGTAACTTCTTTATTATTGGCCGTAGGGAAAAACCGAGACCACTTTTCTGTGGTACAATGGATGGTACCTCCAATTTTTAGGTGTATTTTGACATATCTGTACCTTTAAGAAAATTTCAACTATATTTACTCATGATTCTTTTGATTGATCTTGATTACGATTTTTTGACCTTCTTGTCCTAAAGTGCAATGATAACAGGTGAGCGATATAGGGCCATTATGGACCTCTTGTTGTAATGATAGCGTGTATATTATAGTAGTCGCAACTTGACCGCGATGGTTGACCTGATTATTCATATCGATTATTTCATTAGTATGAATAAGGGGTGCTTAGGGTTTCCATGTGTATTTATATGCAGTAAGTTTGTATACAATGCACTCCTTTTCAATAATAGGTTGTGCCTTATCATGTATTATAATACAAAGGTCAACCATCGGGGTCAAGTTGCGTCCACTATTACTCTGGCCCTCTTGTTTTTCTATTCAAGTCTAAATTAATTAAGTGGGGGTTTTAGCTCATCTGATTTTTTGTAAGAAAAAGGGTGAGTTATTGTCATCATTTGATCGGCATTGGAGTTGGCGTTGGCGTTGCCTGGTTAAGTTTTATGTTTAGGTCAGCTTTTCTCCTTTAAGTTAACTATCAAAGCTATTGCTTCAAAACTTGCAACACTTGTTCACCATCAAAAGCTGACACTGTTCAGCAAAAAACATAACTCCATCCTGCTTTTTGCAAGAATTATCGCCCTTTTTGAATATCAGATTTCTTGGTTATAAGTTTTGCGTTTAGGTCAACTTTTCTCCTTAACAGTCAAAGCAATTGCTTTAAAACTTGGAGCAGTTATTTGCCATTAAAAACTGACCCTGCACAGCAAGAACCGTAACTCTATTGCTTTTTGCAAGAATTGTTGCCCCTTTTGGACTTAGAAAATCATGGGTAGGACAATATTTCTATTACTGTATTGTCCAGACTATAGGCCGCTGCACCGTATTGGCCACAGCCGTATATTTTAACTATATCAGAAATGAAATTAAACGTATAGACCGCTCCGACATATTGGCCGCGGCCTATACACCACAGTGCAACGAACATGTCAATGTCCTATAAAGACAGTCCTCGATAAATAGTTATTGAAATCGGTTGTATTTACAGGTAATCACACTTGCTAATCCGTCGAATTCAGGGAACTGTTAAGTCCGAATGTAAATTTTCGTGAGCTGTTTTCAAAGGCCCTCTCGGCAAAAGTGTCCATTCTGTACATTTTACTTGATTTGATCGGATAAGCGAAATAAGGCTACACCGACGAGAAAGAGAAAATTATCTAAAATCAACGCTGGAACATCCAGCACTAGTCTATCTAAAAGAAAAAGTAACACCACTGAGTTCAAGCTGTAAGTGGTTGCATACCCTGAAGAGATAATGGAAATCGGTCTACTGGTCATTACTTTGAGGTATGTACTGGTAAACACTGTCTAAATTTGATGAGGTTCAACAAGCGATACATGATTCCGTTTACATATATACATATATACTAATTAATTAAAATTTCTGCACAACAATTTTCATGTACATCAGATTATACATATTTGACGCAATACCGGTAATCGTCTGTTCGTGTCTATTCATCCTTTGTCTACAAAACAATAGAGATGCGAAATAACTGGGCTTATTTCACTGTTTGTCCTTTGTTTTCAAATACACGCCGAAATCATGGTGATTTTACCGAGATTTTTATAACTTTCGAGATTTACAGGCCGCAAAAATCATTTTGAAAATAAATCTCAATTGACGTGCACTTTTAATTATTTCCTAGGTTGATGAGAAATGTTTTCATTGCTGGAAACAAGAGAAAGACAAACTAGAGTGTCTCTCTAAACACCAATTTTAATGGGATCGTCTCGGAGGTAATCCAAAACTGGAGTAAGATTTAAAACTCTGGACAGAAAATCAAAGGGGAAAAGGCCGCACTGTATCTATTCTGAAAAAATAAAATGATGTATAGGCCGCTTTGATGCATAGGCCGCACCCCTGAAAATTTCACTTATTTTAACATATAGGCCTCGGCCTGTTGTCCGGAAGATATTGTATACAGAGACAAAAAAACAGATGAGCGTCTGCACCCGCAAAGCGGTGCTCTTGTTGAAAATTCACGTAACAGCTTCTTTAGTGGTTGGTCCATGTTAACAACTGATTATATTTACTATATTATACAGCAGGCACAAGAGCACGATGAATTAACATTCACAGATGACAGTCCAACACCATGTAGTTCTGGAAGGATGGAGGTAGTACAGTCATATACTTGTTATTTCTTATTATTAATTTGATTATTGGGGCTAGTGTCAGGAATGTTGATAGTGAGGTTGGTCATGACCAGCAGATGACCCCTATTGATTCTGAGGTCATTAGGTCAAAAGTCAAGGTCACATAGGCCAGGAACAGTTAAACGGTTTCTGATCTTCTTGTCCAAAACCACAGGGTCTAGGGCGTTTGATATTTGGTATGTAGCAAAATCTAGTGGTCCTCTACCAAGATTTTTCAGATTATTTCCCTAGGGTCAAGTATGGCCTCACCCCGGGGGTTACATGGTTTATATAGACTTATATAGGGAAAAACTTAAAATCTTCATGTCCGTAACCTATATCATTCAAATTTGGACCACAGGTATAGTTTATGAGTGGCAAGATGAACCTTGACACGAGTTGATCTTGATCTTGACCTAGTGACCTACTTTCACATTTCTGTTGCCTTCAGATTTGGACAGCATGCATAGGTTTGCGTACCGAAATAAACTTTGATCTTGTTAGTGACCTACTTCCACATTTTTGAAGGTACAGGCTTCAAACTTGGACCACATGCATAGTTTTTTGTTCCAAAATGAAATTTGACCTTGTGACCTACTTTCACATTTCTCAAGCTACAACCTTCAAATTTGAATCACATGCATAGTTTTATGTACCGAAATGAATGTTGACCTTGAAATTGATCTTGTGACCTACTTTCACATCTCTGAAGCCACATTTTTCCAATTTGGACCACATGCACAGTGTTTTGTACCGAAATGAAATTTGACCTTGAGCTAGTTCTTGAAATTTGGAACATTCAAAAATGGCTCATGGTGGGCGCCAAGATCACTCTGTCATCTCTTGTTAGGTTAATAGGTTGAAGGTCAAGGTCAGATTGTCAGATTGGACCAGAACAGTAGAACTTTTGTTTACAGTGAGCATACAATTTCTGTTCCTTGTGCAATTACTGAATGCATCAAGGGGTGGGGGGATGGGGGAGGGCATTTCGTGTTCGATGAGCTTTTGTTATTTGTAAGATATGATAAGGGTTCTTTAACTGCTAGTTAATACCTGATTGATTGTTTATTTTGTTAACTGTTTTTAGTCTATAGAATGTCTACCTTACATGTGGCTTAATTTTCTATTCTCTTTGAAAGTTGTACTTTCATCTGTCCTGACCATAGTATATTAAGCTGGCGTTGTAGTCCGACCTGCTAAAGGTTACCACAGCTCTATTTAACTGTGTTATAGTTGATTTAATCCTGATACCTGATTATACTGCATAACAACAAGCTGTCATTTCCCGAAAGGTTTTATAGGAACAACTGTTTTATAAAATACTTTAAGTAACAGTTGTGTATAAAGTTTATTATATAATGTGGTAATATTAACTGGAATTATTATTTAATAATCACCATGTAATTTAATGCATTCTTTCGTTTACAGAAATGTGAAGAGCTGACAGGAAAGTTAAAGAAAAAAGGTACCGGTACTTTTTCATTTATTTTTGTACTTTATTATCTTACTAAGTTCACACATATATTTTTGCAATATATCTGCTCTTAATTAAGGTATAGGCATATCAGTATTATTTTTCAGAAGAAATAAAGTACTTATAAAATCATGATGGAAGACATACAAAGGAAATATAAGGAATTTTATATTCATGTATTTAAGCTGTACTGTAGACATCTGTAAATTTGCAAACACTTTCAGATGTCTCATATCTTTAGTCTGAATATAGTCTGTTGAGGTTAGCTCAAATTGTATTTCAATAAAACCTTTTTTTTTAATTGAATAACAGTCAGCAGCAGTGGCAGCGACAGCAGCAGCAGCAACAGTTCTGCCTAACAGGATGTCATCAGATGTAATACCTTTTACTTGAAATTAAATTTTTCAATGTAACTAATGCATATATTTATGTGTGTGTAAAAAGAATATTTTTATTTATATCTGAAAATTGTGTTTAGGTTAACATTTAATTGTATCATCTCTTATAGTTTTTTGTAGGTGGTACTAAGAGTTTTGTTGGGAAGATGTAAACTAATTGTTAAGTCAGTTTCTAAATGAACCCAAAAATGGCTGTAAAAAGCAACATTTCAGCATAACTTATTTCAATATTGTTCTAAAATTATTTATTCTTTAACAGGTTTTCAATATTGGAGACCATGTTGAGGCTCTTTGGGAGGATAGAGACCCAAAGGTAAGAAAGTTTTACAAGGCGGGTATTGTTGCTCTTGTATCCTCTGGTAATAAGGTAAGAAATTTTTACAAGGCGGGTATTGTTGCCGGTATTGTTGTTCTTGTATCCTCTAGTAATGAGGTAAGAAAGTTTTACAAGGTAATGAGGTAAGAAAGTTTTACAAGGCCGGTATTGTTGCTCTTGTATCCTCTGGTTATAAGGTAAGAAAGTTATACAAGGCCAGTATTGTTGCCGGTATTGTTGTTCTTGTATCCTCTAGTAATGAGGTAAGAAAGTTTTACAAGGTAATGAGGTAAGAAAGTTTTACAAGGCCGGTATTGTTGCTCTTGTATCCTCTGGTTATAAGGTAAGAAAGTTTTATAAAGCGGGTATTGTTGCTCTTGTATCCTCTGGTAATGAGGTAAGAAAGTTTTACAAGGCCGGTATTGTTGCCGGTATTGTTGCTCTTGTATCCTCTGGTAATGAGGTAAGAAAGTTTTACAGGTAATGAGGTAAGAAAGTTTTACAAGGCCGGTATTGTTGCTCTTGTATCCTCTGGTAATGAGGTATGAAAGTTTTACAAGGCTGGTATTGTTGCTCTTGTATCCTCTGGTAATGAGGTAAGAAAGTTTTACAAGACCAGTATTTTTGCTCTTGTATCCTCTGGTAATGAGGTAAGAAAGTTTTATAAGGCCGGTATTGTTGCTCTTGTATCCTGTGGTAATGAGGTAAGAAAGTTTTACAA